>NC_081415.1:136428659-136506159 GCF_030272615.1 Cryptomeria japonica | reverse complement strand
CAACATTAATCTTTGTAATGGTAGTTAGAACATCATGTTTGATCTTAGCTTTCACCAATTTTTGTCATTTTGCACGCATGATAATTCAGTCTTGTGGCTTGTGTTACATTAATGAAGAACACTTCCAAAAGCACTCCATCATGCGTGTGGTTGCATGATGAAACAATCATCCCAATCACCTTCTTGATCGTCATTAAAATTGTCTCCTCCTCAATCAAGAACAGTTTGTACTTTGCTTTTCCTTTATCGGTTTTGCCAAGAAAAAAAACCAGGTGCTCATTGAGAAAAGCATGACCAATTTAAATCTCAAGTGCATAAGAACAATACCAAATCCTCTCCCAAATCAAAAAAATCTTGCAACCTCCCACATAAAAGAAAGCTTTTTGAAATGTTTCTAGATCCATCGCTTCCTCCATAACACAATCCTCATCCATTAGCAATCCTAGGATTCGTCTCCCTCTCTTGTCTTTTCAATTCTTCTTTTTAATTATTTCGTTCCATATCTTTGATGTGATCATATTGTAGTTTTCCCCCAAATTAATATTTCCTTTGTCCCTTTTTCTAATTTTGTTCTTGCTTGTTTGAGAAACTAATCTTAGTACTACCCAGATCTCTCTCACTTCTCTTGAAATTTTCTCACTTTCAACCTACATCTTTGTCTCTACCCATAGGTTCCTTTTTATCATTTTTTAATATTTTAACCAATTTTGGCCATATCCTTGAAGAATCTATAACTACTTCTTTTTCATCCGACTCCACCCTTTTGTTTGCAATATAATATGTGGTTGTGTTTACTTCACAATAAATATGGGTGATGTTGATGAGATATATTATTGTCTTGAGTTCACTTATTTTCCGAGTACTTTAACAAACTTTTACCATATTATCATCAGACTTATTATATTTTGTAATAATCCTTAAAACCATATTACTGCTAATTATAATATATATACATGTATGGTATATTGATATGGATATGCAATGTGTTTTAATGGATGATATGTTGATAAATGTGATGAACATTAATTTATGTGGATTATTTCCATTGCTAGAACTAACATGTAGTAGGAAGCATGAGCTGGCTATAGTCAACATATCTCAATTCCATCTACAGCCAAAGAAGGTGGAACTTTGTCAACACGCGTGGGAGTAACAAACATGAAAGAGAAGAGTCTCGATTGAATAAGAGGCCTTGTTGACTTTGTCTTTCTAGAGGGTGTTGAGAATACAATGCATCATGGGAATAGATGAAGTTATGCATCATTAATATTGAATTAATGAAACAACCATTTCCTAGTTTTGTGTTACTGCTCAATAAAAGAGTCTATTATGAAGCAAACTCATGTAGTGTTAATCCGTTATTTCTATTTTTCTTCTTAGAATAAGTTGCCTCAGTCTTAGGGTAAAGTGACATTTGGATAGATTCAATTGGAAGAAGTTAATGGAATGATTTCTCTAAATACTTTAAATAAGGAAAGTGTCATTCTAGTTATAATCTTCTCTAAATACTTTAAATAAGGAAAGTGTCATTCTAGTGATAATCTTCTTTGATTGTTAGTAATCAATCTACTGTCGTACTTATCAGTTGACTATATAATGCAAACAATATAGATCGTGTTATTGCTAGATCTTTTGCATAATCATTATCTAGTTAGTTTGAGCATGAGTTAATAATGATAGAATAATAATTATTTTATAGGTTCAAGCATGCGTTATCCTTCACTGAAATTGCATCCCTCAAGAAAAGGGCCACTTGAGGTAATATGAGACTCCTTTCTTCTTTCTAATATTTAGTTTTAGGCATGCAACTAGTAATTATTCTCAATCTTTAGTTGGTATTTCATATTCAATGTTATTTCTATAGTTAAGAGTCCTTGTTGCAACCAGCTTCTAGTTTGTTTGGTTATATTAGTAAGTTGTACCCACATCCATTGTTGAGTTACTCCTAGAGTTACCTGCAACAATTGTTGTGTTAATTAGTTTCTCATTTTAGCATTGTTCATATTCATTGATTATATTTTTAGTAGATTAGTACATTCCTTTTATGCAATGATAAAGAACTTAGGAATCCTTACTAAACATCAATGTCAGTGCCATCTTTGAAGATATGTACTTGGTCGATAATTAAATGAGCCTTCACTTAGGACATAGGGTTGCCCCTTTGAACACCTTAATCACTGGGGCTTCACTTAGTGAACTTGGGTTATATCACATGTGTTCATGACATACTAAAGAATCCCCCTATTTTTCAAAAATTATTTCCCTAAACTCCTTTCTTGTCACCTCCTCCCAATACATAGCCCGATTTAAGAAACCCAATATTTTCATCAGATATTGTATGTATCATTTTTTTCTTTAATATTTTTCATACTCCTTTATATTTTTATCTTATGTTATGATAAAGAGTTGGTTGGGTTTTAAGCAACTTGTTGATACCTGCATATCCAACATTCAAAGAAGGAGAAGGCTTGTCAGTGAAATTCTGTGTCCCGAAGACATTAAAAATTCATCTTCTTGACTCACTAATGCACATGTGGATGGACACATCAGAAGGAATGATCATTGACAAAATCTTTTTTTTTTAAGTTCTTGTCGATAAGAGAGACATTGTTGGATGCAAATCTTCTTTTCAATCAACCAATCATTGTAGACAATTTTTCCATTACTTTAGCATTCTTATAGTTTCCAATTTTTAAACATTTAAATAATTTTAATAAAGTTATTCCTTCATCTTCCTATTGCCCGATGTCGTCAATAGTCATTGTAGGGTTGAATTTTCCAAGTAAAAAAGAAGTATTCACAATCTCTATAATTTTTCACTTATTTTTTATTGGAAATATGCAATAGAGCTGTGAGAGATATATATTAATAATTTAAAAGAATTACAATTTTTATTTTAAAGGATTCTGGAAAGACCTCGGGAATCCAAACAATCATATCAAAATGAGTGATTTATTAGAATCGTTGTATAACCCATATACTTTCCCTAAACATAGAAGAAAAACTAGAAAAGTCCCTCACATAATATAGCTCGCAAGCTTATACATTCTTCAGATTATAAAAGAAAAAACAAATACTAAAAAAAATTGTATCAGTGGCATGCAAGAAGAAATGGAGGGGCAGAGCATCCCTTAGAACTTAGTGATGGATTGGTCCACGAATGTCTGCCCCTACCACACCTGGTGTCCCAACTATGGTTCATCATCAGAAGGCCAAGCTTCTTCTTCAATAACCACCCCATGATGCTTAGGTTCATAGTTTGCGCCAAACCCTTCCTCATTGATGTATTACTTGAACCAATCCCTGCCTTTGTTGAACTTCAGACCCAAAACTTTCTACACGAATCTCATATGCTTGAGAATTTTAGGTTGTCTTTCTTCAAACACATCCAAAAATTCCCTAGAAAGAATAGGAATCCTACGAACTTGTTGACCCCAAAATAGTCATGTGGGAATAAAATGGCAAAATGGTTGTCAATATTAGCAACGACTATTTCAATTTTTCCCAAAAAAGTGTCGTCAAAGAGCTTCTAACACAAGCATGGTTGTCAACTTTGCTTATCCTGCCTTGATAATTGAAGCTAGGAATACAACAAGGATGTCTATATTCACTCTACATCTATGAGAAGTGATTATGAAATCCTCCCCTAAGATTTTTTTGATTGCATGAGTGATGAGGGGGCTAGAATAATTCAAAACCCCTAAGAGGTGCTTATCTAAAATTTACCGAGAAATGAAATTTATTTTTTGGTAGAAATCAAGCAGGTAGGAGAATTCATAGATGCAAATTAGATTGATAGTGTAGTGTCGTAAATTGTACACCCTTGCTAGGGTGGTACAATTTCACACTTAGTTTAGCACCCGCCTTAGTGTGTTTGCATCTTGCATTGTAATTTCCCTTTAAGCATTTAATTAATTAATTAAATTAAATCTAAAGTCATATTTCATCACTTCCCACATTATTAAATTAGGCCCTTTACCCTAAGTGTGCCCCTTTCTATTTTATTTTATTCCTCCAATAAATCATTTAATCATAAACCCTAATTATGTCCTATTTCGACCTTTAAGGCCCGATTTCACATATCAAAACACCTCAAAATCAGTTGTAACTTTGGGATACGCTCTAATATCATCATATCTAACGACCCTAAAAATTTGGTGAAAAGTTGGTCGAACCGTAGTGGGAGTGCACATGGTTCTCGACTTTTTTCCTGAAATTTCGAGAGCATAATCCTATGATATGATAATGATTAACCCCAAAATTTTGGCGGGAAATTCAATTCTTAGGTCGGCTTAAAGATGGAATTAAGTCAAAATTAAGATCTAGGGTTTCGTACATAAGAGCTTTCTTTCTTCATTTGAAGGCAACTAAAAAATTCAAGATCAGAGAACAAGCGATTACAAGGAGCCTTCTATGTAGTGAAAGAGAAGCCTATGTGGAGTCTTCAACAATATTCAACAACATTTCATCAATCATTCATCATCAATTAGGAGCGTTGAAGACATCGAAGAGTAATAGGAGATCTAGTGTCAGTATCTCTCCCTTGGGGATTGATATGATTTCATGTTATTTTCATGTCTTTGTATGAGCTTCTTTACATCAACTTGCATATTTACATTCATTATTTAGATCATTTTGCATCATTGATTTAGGGCATTTACTTTGTCAATTACAAGCATTTAGGGTTTACTATTTAGGGTTGCTCTAGATTGTTTGCATTCATCCTAGGGTCTTGCACGCACACAAGATTCTTCCACACACTATTTTACTATACAAATCAACTATTTGTGGGGGTGGAAATCACCAACACAGGGGTTTGACTGAGGCAAAACCCTATATAGCCACCCAAACCTTCCCTTTTCAGTTGCAAGTGCAGGAATAGGCATCCAGAGGC
The DNA here is from genome assembly GCF_030272615.1 of Cryptomeria japonica. NCBI lineage: Eukaryota > Viridiplantae > Streptophyta > Pinopsida > Cupressales > Cupressaceae > Cryptomeria > Cryptomeria japonica. Next base: position 136,501,265 of record NC_081415.1, on the reverse strand, counting down.
AATTTCAGATCAGCAAAAGGCACAAGAAAAGTCCAAAATCTTCATATTTGCCCTAATTTGCTTGGGATAGGGGCATGGTGCCCTAGTCCTTCCCAAGATAGTGGCATGGCACCATGGTCCCTCCATTTTGTAGTGAAATTTGACAGGTTGCAACTTTAGGATCTCAGATTTGGAGTTTCTCAGTTACAGCTCTTTGTCAGTCCATCAGGGACAGTGGTGTGGAACCCTGGTCCTGGTTAGTTTTGTTTAATTTGCAGCATTAGGTGTACATCCAAAATCCTCCCCCTTTCCTGCTTTTAGTATCTCAGTTTCAGATCTGCAATTTTGTTCAATTTCAGGTTCATTTGTGCTTTATTCTTCATCTCCTAGTCTAAATGATCATTCAAACCCTAGTTTTTCTCATCATTTGCAATAAGAGGAATAGAAACCCTAAGAAATAGTCCTTGGCCCTGTCTTTCTCACAATAAGTAACCAAAGTTATCTATCTCCCTAGGCTCTTTCGTATTCCCAATGTGTTAGCAAAGGTGAGATTAGGTCCTAGTCACTCGATCTTGCTTTTCCCCCAACATAGATAGCAACAAGGGCAAATGAAGGAATTGAAATGGAATGAAAAAGAGAAGTTGCTAATAAATATATAGAGAACTAGCTTCCTTCACGCGAAATAATCAAGAAAGAGATTATAAATGCATAATAAATGTGATATGGGTAGAGGTCCTAGAAATTCAAAAACATATTCTTTTTATAGGAAAAATAGTCATGTCTATAGGAAAAATAATCATTCTTAGTCACATTGTATATCATTTATCCACCGACATGTTGGAGAGGAAGGTAAGAATGTAAGGAGTTCAACCAAACATTAAATGAGAAAAACCAAATTTTGAGGAGAATGAATAAAAGGATTGCCTCATTTTGATGGTGTATGCCTAAAAAAAATTTAGGATCTACAATATCCAAAGCCGAATCACCTTCAATATCCACTGTATCTATGTTTAAGTTGACCATCTTGGTTAGTAATATTTTCCTCTTAAGTTTCCTTTAGGGGTTCTAATTCATTGCATTAATTGGCCCCATGCCTAGGCTTAAATTATTTTGCTAGTCAATATATTTTTCTTAAGTCTTCACACACATATGTTTATTTTTCCTAAGTCATGTGTTAGTGCGAATTGGTCCCCTATCATGTCCTAGTAATCTGATCTTCAAAGCATGTTCTTTAAGTCACTCTTAGTCATGATCCCACCGGGAGGTCATTGGGTTGTTGTTGAAGTCTAAATCACGTTCCATCGATCTATCGAGTCAATGTGGAAGTACACATCACGATAGATATATAACAAAAGTATATTTTTGTGGCATTGGTGATATCCTTCTTGAAGTCAATGACTTGACGATGTCCACCTATCAACAAGGAGTCAACAAAGGAATGATGTTGAAGGTTAACTGGGAGATTTCTTAGATCCTAATGACTTGAAGATACCATCGTAGATAGTGTTCAAAGGTAAACCACTTATCAACATGATATTACACTTAGAGGAGGCTCTAATTCTATTTTATCTACTCGTTGATGCACATGTGGATGTACACTCAAAAAGAGAAAGCTTGTCGGTGAGATTCTGCATCTCAAAGACATTTAAATTTCATCTCATCAACTCGTCAATGCATACATGGATGTACACATCAAAAGAAATGACCATCGACAAATTTTTCTTATACATCCCAATGAATCAACAACGGAGGAGGTTGCTAAACCATGACATACATATGACATCCACATCATCAAATAGTGAAAACAACTTAATTATGTTGGGAGGGAGATCGATGGGAGAGGTTTTTTACTCCCACGATCTACTGATGATGACACATATGGGAAAGTTATGTGTCCATTCCAGACAAAAAGATAGAGTGGCATTTCCTAATTGGTTGTTGGTAGAATCAAAACTCATCGATGATGGTTTCAAAATGTTTCAATTACCCAATGACGTCGTGTTGCAAAGTTGACCATCGGTCAAAATTTTTCAAGGTCTGTCAACAACGATTGATCAAATCAAATCAACGGTGAAGTTTTAAAAATTCACAACTGCTCGTTCCAAGGAATGAAAGCTTGTACAAAGGATATTAATGGAAGACAGATGGTGGATAAATAGTTGATAAAAGCACCAATTCGAGCAGATTTTCTCAATTTTGAGCAAAAAGGTGATTGAAGGCGAAAAAAAGGACAAGCTTGAGCTATAGAGATTGTGTTGCAGAGAAGTTGAAGAAGAATTGTAAAGTGAATTTGAATAGTGAGTTGGCTTATTCCTATTTTCTTGTATATGTTTATAATTTTTGAAAGTTTAGAGGCTAAAGAAATTAGAAACCCTAGCCATAGCATTGATTCAATCTTTAGGGTTCCTTCGTAAAATTAAGAAACCATAAAACATGTCAACCTCATCCAAGGCCTCTACAACAAAAAAGGAAATGTGACATTGATGCATGCCTAAGAGTAATTACCCTACATCTAATTATACCTCTACAACAGAGAAAGAAATGTGACATTGATTTTGATTCAAGTGGTTATTGAAAAACTAAAATTGCCAAGTATTTGTGGCTAATTCCTAAGGTAATAGATTCAAGGAATAGGATCAACCATTAAATGAATTAAGAAATGTCACATATATAGATCTAAATGCTTATGCATTAAATAAACATTCATATGTATCACATTTCAAATCATTCTTATCAAATCACTATTGTCTTCTATGAATTGCTACAACACATCAACAATATTTAATCCCTTCCTTGAAGGAAACCCATTAATGCATCACACATTCATGAAAATATCATAAAAACAAATTCACCTATCCTAAATAGACAAATTCATACAACAAAAGGAAAATAAAATAGGAGATAATCTATAAAGCATTTTTTAATTAAGTACTCAGAAATGAGATTATCAATCCATTAAACAAGAGTCTTTAAACTTTTATATTAGTGTTAAACTCAAAAGTATATCTACCCGCCCAATTGCAATAAAACCTTCATAAACCTTTGCAAATTATACCAATTTCCCTTTTATAATAACAAGGGAGAAAAACAAGCTTCAAATCCATTTGCATATATGTCAAAATCTGATTTGATTACATAGGATATGCCCAAGGCATCTTTGTGTTGCATATAAGAAAAAGAAAATATAACCAAATTGGTTATCTCTCATGATTCAATTTCTTTAGATGAGTTGTTGAACGTTGACCTGGAGAACAACTGACACTACATATGCATGCTGAGGTGGAACCTTGCTGGAAAAGGATCAAATAATAGTAAAAACAAATTACCTATGGTTCAAGAAATGACCAAGGCATTGAAATGTCTTGATCGAAAGACCAATCTTCAAGCTACATTCAATTTCCTTGAACTCAACGTAAGGCACCTGTGATCAACATGGATCTAGCAAGGTCCTTATTTAGATAATTGATATATAATTTGAATATCGATTGTCCCTCCTATCATGTGGAAATATTAAAACCATCACTTATCCTTGTACAAAACTCTTCGCAAGCCTTCATATGAACTTCATAAGCTTGGTTGGCCACTGTAGCATTTTGTTTGTTCAAAAGTTTGATAATATAATCTAATTGTGTTAATCCTTCAAACTGTTTAAGTGAATTCTCCTCTAATTTATCTAAATCATTTATCACTTTATTTATTATATAAAAAAGAAAAACCTTCCTGACCTCATCTTTCCATTCTTGTTCAGTTTTGTCTTCTCCAATATCTTTGGCAAATTCAAGCGGTTGTATACCTTGTAATTTGTTGAACCTGCCTACTGCTTTTTCTACGCATATATGATACTTATGGTGCTCCTTTAACAATGATTCTACTTTTTTAAACATAATTTTTACTTCATCAATTATAACTACCAACTGCCCATTTGCTTCTTCTCCAACATGATCACTATGTTGCCCAAGAAACTGCAACACTTATGTTGGTTGAAAATTTTGCAAACTAGGAGAGCTTACAAAATTATGGTTTCAACCACAACAAAACAAGATTATTCTCCACATTATTAAGGGAAGGCCCTCCCTATAATTTACTACTCTATTCTAGAAATATAAGACACAAATTTTTAACTCTTATTCTAACATTGGTGGTACATCATCATATCTTATTTTTCAAGATAGATGTTATTCTTTTGCTCTCTTTTCAGGAAATAATTTACAATATAGAAAAACAATAATTATTACAATTTCCTTGTTACAGATTAACTTGAAAAGAAAGAACAATATAATATGGATAAGAAAAGAAGTAAAGTATCCATAAAGTCACAAAGTCCTCTATTGCTTCTCCAAGACTGGAAAGAGTGTTTAAGCACGGTTATCCTATCAACCTTTTACAAATTCTTTTTTAACCCAATGAGTCAACTAAGTAAATCAAGAAAAAAAAAAAAAGTCTTTAAATTGATTCTTAGCTTCACATTCGATATTGCTTTTGTGAAATGATATTAATATGAAGCGCAAAGTCTTCAAGTTATGATTTCCTTTCCAAGATAACACAATAAAGCACAAAGTCTTCAAAGTGTAACCTTAATATATATATATATCAACTAAATTTATCTTAAAAATACCACTAAGAAGTACAAAGTCTTGAAAATGATATTACGATCGCCAATTCCTAATTCTAACAACAATAGTCAAGATATGACATAAAGTTCACAAGTTAACAATTGCCTCTACACTTCAATGATATTCTCTCAACACACCTTTACTTGAGTAAATAAGAATTTATAACAAAAATTACATAAGAACACTCTCACCATTAACCACAAATGAATCCAACACAAATTCTGGATGCCAAAGCTTTCTTCTTATTTCATCAAGTTTGTAAAATCACAAGAGGAACACAAAGTTTCACTTTTGCACTTCACTTCGACAGAGTTTCAATATATAGATTAAAGATAATAGATCCCAATTACAGAGAGAAACCTCATATACATAGGAGAGGTGTGCTAAGAAAATCTAGGAAAAACTATGACTAATTCAAAGAAGAGTCCCAATTGACTTTGGACTCATGCATTGCCTAAGTGCAAAAACTAAATACAAAATGACATTTGAGGTGTCAATGTTTTATTCAAAAATGCATCTACTATGAAAATTATTAAGTGCCACTAGACACTCTATTTTGATCATGCTTGATGAATTTCTCGAACTTTTGCAAAGCTGCTTTCATCTGTTCCTGATCAGGTCCTTTTATGTGAATTGTGATGGCCTTGACCTGAGTGATAGAATCTTTGAGGTTCATGTAGCATTCTTATGCTTTTTGAAAAGTGAGGCTAGATCATCCAGAATAACTTGGATATCCACCAGCTTGTCGAGAGAGGATAATGAGAAAGTTTGTTTATCAACCTCTTCACCAATTAATAAACTGAAATCTTTGACAATAGCATCTTCATGGAGGGGATTTTGATTCTCATTGAGGAAAGTGTAAGGAAGAGATGAAATCTTTTTGATGATGTCTTTTCCTTTATCATTACATTCTTTTTGTGCTTTCCTAAAATCTTTGATAAGTACCTCAATAACATGCATCTGGTTTTCTATTATCTCTTGTTTCTCAATGTACATCTGCCTTTAAGGGATCACTCCACTATCAACCAAAACATCTAACTGGAAATCCTCTAACTTCAACCAACAACTTGTTATTTTCTTCTCAAATGTTTATGAACAAGCTTCAAGGTGAACTCCATTTTCCTTTGTTTCTTTATGATACACACAATATCTTGGTATATTTTCCATGAGAGTTGCATATAAGGAAATAATTGTGTAAACCTAGCCCTAATTAAATCTTGAGCCACTTTGAACCTATAGATATTCAATTCCTTATTAAGCCTTAAGTTTTCCTCTTATAATTGTAACTAGGAAATCAGATAAAGGAATCAAAGCAATCGATTAGGTAACCACCAAACTCCTAATTCAACCAATAGAGATATGAAGACAAGACAATCAAAGTAAACGCAAACCAATGCAAATTTCTCCTCCATGATTCTTCATTATCCTTCTTTCTCCTTCAAATTGGATGTGTGGATCTCACCTACAATTGCAAATGCAAGTGAAAGTAAGTGGATTGCAAAGTGAAATTTGTAGCATAAGGTTACTCAAAGTGTGGTTAGTCATGATCGAAGAAAAGAGATCAATGTATAGGACAAGAATCTCCAGATTTGATGAGCAATTGAGAAGGGAAACAAATTTGAAAATTGGCATGATTATGTCAATGATTGAATGACAAACTTCCTGTTAAATTGCTATGTCAAAATATGACAAATTGAGAGAAAATTGTGCTCATCAATTATGACAAGATTGAGAGGGAAAGTAGCTACTTGATTATGACAAATTAGCCACAAAATTTGCTCATGAAATAATGACAAAATGGAGACAAAATAGCTTTCAAATTATGACAAATTAGCCTTAAAAAGAGGAGCCCAACTAGAGGAGAAAAATGTGGAAAATATTAGGAGAAAAATAGGTGGAAAGAAGAAATTTGAAAATTAGGAGATTAGGTGACATCAATTAATAAATTTCATTTATTAATTAGCTCACAAAAGGTGTAATGCCCACCAAAATAACCTAGAGAAAATAAGCATCTAACATACTAAATGGAGATAAAAAATAATTAAATATCAACTAATGCAACACATAGCTCCATTTATAATTTATATCTAATAGTGATTAAACATAAGGAACATGATTCTTAAATATTTTAACTAAATTACGCAAGTGGAATAACATCTCAACCATTACAACCATCTCCCTAGGGTACTTTAATGTCATTACTTACTCAACTACCATAAGCAATAACATCTACTCATTTGATTACTACACTTATCATTAATTAATCCTTAATCCTATCCAAATGCAACATGTATATTTTCTTCCATTATGATATGCAAACTACTTGATAATTTAATCCTTATGAGATGCACTCTACTCTAACATGATACACTTATTCTTTTCCATGCAAGACTAATCCCCTTTCTTAAGTTTGTTTTATGATCCAAATCCAAATGTGTTTTTAACCCTTAATCATTTCCTAACTACATGATCATTATTTATTTACAATGGTAAAATTACAATTTTAATGCATAGGCATATTCATTCTTACTTATCTATTATCCATACTACACATGCATTAGAATTCCTAACATGATCATTTCCTTCATCTTAAATCCTATATGCATTAATGAAAGAGTCTTAATTCTTTTCTTAATCTTATATCCTATGCATACTTCTTAACTTCCAATAAACTCACATAAACAACATCATATCTACATGACATCATTAATTGTCCATAACTCCTATAGTATATGCATTCCATTTTCTTAAGGCCTTTAAACATATAAGTCTACTTCCAGATAATAACCATGGGATCTAAACTAATACAATAATAACATGAAACCAATCTATTATGAATATAATTTCCATTACAATGTCTAAGTACATGAAGGTCATATACATTCATTATACAAGAACATTACCATACATCTCATGGTCACAATAATACAAATCATGTTATAATCCTAAGGTATCAACTACAATACAATTACATTTACACCCATATGAATAATACACCATGAACATGGCTCTTCCTAATTTTCATCTACATTCTTTACATGATAATAGATTTCATAAATCCAATATATCCATTACATAAATATGCTACAAGAAACCTCCATATCTGTTGAAGAATCCACATCCACGCATGAAGAATCCATAAGAATATCCCAATGATTGAAAAGAACCAACCACCCGACCATGTGGAACCAAAGAAACCACCCCCCATGCTAGGAGATGACACAAGGTCCCAACACACACTCTGCATCTAGGCTAACACTCAACAACCGAAGAGACCCAACACAACACGGACTCTCAAGCATGAACCAATCACAAACAATCATAAGTAAGAAACTCCAAGAGGATTACAAATCAACAAGTCATAAATACAAATCCATAAGGCATAAGAATAATCATCAAGGGGACACATGTAGGAGTGGAATGTCATCACATGCCATACTCAACAAAACAAATACTATAGCATAAGGCACAAGCCTGATGGACATGTGGAGCTATCTCAACCTAGGAGAGATCAAGGGAGATTGACTTACCACTGGAATAGCCTTCCCAAGCTTATCCTAAAACATCCTCCATAGGATCAAGTCATGGGGCTCAACTATTAATTATCTTGATTAATAAATCTAGTTACCCATCCCATTAATTCATTATTAATTTTATCACTTGTTTACAATCATGGTAAACTTCCAATGTGCCCTGGTGGTCTAGACTTCATGCATCCTTACAAGAAGCCTCATGCAAGCCTATCTCTCATGACCCTGATCATCACAAGGAAGCCCACTCCCCCTAACATGGCCCAAAATATAAATGCAACAAGAAGCTCACAAACAACATATAAATCTGAGAACCATAACCAACATCATGTAGTCATACACATACATGGTCATCAAATAATCATAAAGCCAAATAGAAACAAGGAGTCACATATAAGGATATCACATCAAATCCATAAATAGGCAAATCAAATATGCTCAACAATAAAATATATGCCAACAAAAAGGCACATCAACTTGTTCATCAAGAGCAATAACCCAAACCTCTCTATCATGACTTCTCAACATGATAGAGGGCTCAAAATCTAAAATCAATTCACAAAACTAAATAGAAGTAAAATCCATCAAGAATCATCAATCAAAATCTAGAAAACATCATCAGGTAACCAAAAATGCCTCTAGTACAAAATCAACTCAGGAAAATTCAGAAACAAATCACCAAACTGACAAAATACATTTTGACCACAGACTAGTGAATCTAGTTGACATAATAGCACATTTGACCAGTACTGAGGTGCTTTTGATAATTTATGAAACACATTTGACACTTTTGCAGTGCATGTATGCACTGTTTTAGTGCATATAGACAGCGACTTGGCACATTTAACAAATAGTCTGGCGCATTTGCACTGTCTTGTGGCGCATATGCAATAGAGACAAAATTTGCAGAAAAGAAGCCAAGTATGGAATCCAAAATGGAAAATGCACAGGTAAGGTTAAATGACAAAACCAATACCACTGAGAACACCTTGGAGAGACCTCTAAGAAGATGAAAAAAAATTCAAACAACAAAAATCAAGGCACCAGATCTTTGCCAAAAATATATCATAGTCTTGGGAACACAACTCCTTCTAGAATACACAAAAAGGCTATTAATACTCATAAATTTTGCATAAAACTTCCTCAAAAGCCAACAACCTCTTATACAAACTCAAGACTTAATTCAAAACATAGAATAACATCCCAAAAACATTACATAAAATATTTATGGAGGAAGGAAAGAGGTTCTGTGAGTCTCCCTCATGACAATGCCAGATTGGGAGGCTCACAAGAAGCTCCAACCTTACCCAAAAACCTCAAATCCACAATGAAACTCACAACAAGGAGATTGAATCTCCAAGGCAAAAAGAAGTAAATCTCTTAATGTGCAGAAAAATAAACCAAAGAAATAATACAATACTCAGGCCGTGCATTCACGGTAATGCTCACAAAACAATATACTTTCCCCAAATCCAAACTAAGTAATGTAATCATATACCCATATATTTCTCTTAAACAATATCAAAACCAAATAAAAGAGAGAAGTAAATAACATTCCCAGCTCCCCAAACAATGCATACATGGAGCATACAATCCTGGAAAACTGAAAACTAAAACAAAGGCAAAAAGGCTCCAACCTGCACCTTGTATGATGGAAGGAAGGTGATGAAGAGCCCACACACAGTCCAACAATCTCCAGAAACCAAAATACCCAATCCCAAAAGCCAAGAATAAAAATTGCCAAAGAAGCCAAAAGAAAGTAACCCATGAACCATCATAGGCTTGAAAATAAAAAGCCATGAAAACCAAAAACCCTAGCCACATTCTTGACCAATCAAAATATTCCGATTTGGAATATATTTCACCTACCTGTCATAGTTATAATATTATTTCTCATTTCAAATTCCACCAATCGGAATAAAGGGTAGGTAGGAATAATATAAAAATCATATGTATTATTATTAGTGGGGATGTAAAAAGAGATAAGGTAAAATACTTTTCTACCCTCATGTAATAAATAATAAACTATACAAATAACCATAAACTATAATAAAATAAATCAAATGGATAATTAATAAATAACCCAAGACTATAAAATAATTTAATATCCTTAATAAAATATTATTCAAAATTAAAACTCAAAACAATAAAAAATAATAAATAAATATAAAATAAATATAAAATAAACAATAAATACATAAATAAATAACAATAAATATTAAATAAACAATAAATAAATAAATAACTATTTAAACAATAAATTTCAAATGAATGATAAATAAATAAGTAAATAAATAATAAATTCCAAATAATCAACAATGCCAATAACTCAATAATAAATAAAAGACATTAAATCACACACAATTAAACACCCAAATAAAACTATATTAAACCAACCATTAAATTAATCAATCAAGAGCCATATAAAATCACGCATCAATTAATTAAATAAATCAGCAATAACTAGCATACTCACAAAGCCATACCTCACTAACTAACATGGTGAATTGGGCCAAGACGTTGACAACTCAAAGTGAACAACTTAGACCTAGAGTATGTGTAGGGAACTCATGTCATCTCCGGACCACATGCCATTGGGATTTAAAGACACGCTTAGACCCATGATGCCAGGTGGAGTCGGTGTCTCGTACTTGCAAATATTGCAATCACAAAGCAATGATGCTATATATATATCATAACAGGAAAGTGATAGGGAATCACAACGACACATCCCACTTGCAATGATTGATATGACATCGTCCCTCTCACAAAGCAATGATACAATATATATATATATATATATATATATATATATATATATATATATATATATATAACATGAAAGTGATAGGGAATCACAACGACACATCCCACTTGCAATGAGTGATGTGACATCGTCCCTCTCATGAAGACAGTCATACAATAATCGAACACGTCGCATAATCAACTCATCATATGTAATCATGCACTAGGGTTAGTGAAATCATAATAACATCAAATCCATGATCAATATAATCCATCAATAATCCATCAACATATATATATTATCCATCAAACACTTATATCCACCAAATCACATGATCAATAATGATAGCATCATCATCAATATAAACCATCAAAATAACATATGTCCAAATAATGTCTAGAATTATAATGAGTGTCTGAACACATATATAATCATAATCCAAAACATCGTAAATAGTCTAGATAAGTCTATCAAGGATGAAGTAAAAGTCATGTCAAGGGTGAACACTACAAAAGGATGAAGTATTAGCAAATTAAATAATTTAATTTAATTGTGACATAATACACTTAGGATAAATGAGTAAATTCACTTAACCTAAAAGGAAATGTTGGAAAGGATTGAGTGAATTAATCATTAAACCCTAGAAAGACGAACTAGAAATGGAATTAGGTCTTGACATGAGTAAAGCAATAAATACATGATGACAATCATGATCAAAACGACAATTGAAAAAGACATGATAATGATATGACAAAGACCAATGACAAATTGGTCAAAATTGACAAAAAGATCCAACTGATAAAAGATAAATGATAAAGGATCAATGACTAATTGATCCAAAATTGATGAAGATTGATGATTTATTGAGATCGATGACAAATCGATCAAATATTGATAAAAGGTCGATTTGAAGAAGGTTTAACGTAAAAAAATACTAATAAAGATCAATGACGAATCGATCGCAAATTGACATAGAGACCAATGATTTGAAGATAAAAAAATGATCCAAAATGATCAACAATTGACCAAGGATGATTGATAATCAATTGAAAATGATAAAGATCTAGGACAAAAACCCTAATTTGACACTGATTAGGATTGATGATATCCAACTGATATGATAAGATGATCATGAGCACTCATTGCAATTCGAAAATGATATTGATAAGACCTCATTGAAATGTGAGAGAATTGGAATTGAATAAGAAGAGAAATGCAGATTAAAGACATGATGTCGACAAATGATAAAAAATCGAATGTGCAACATAGAGGAAATGTCAATAAGATGCGAAAACCCTAAAATAAGGTCACATGGACATGTTAAAGTATGACGCCCAAAGCATCGACCAATTTTAGATGCCTTCATTTTTCCCCTCTTGAGATAATGTGATTATGGGTGTTGTTTCAAAGAATAATAAAGGAATATGCAAACTTGATTTTGTACTCTGATACTTTTGATGTATACATGATATGCAAATATGTTATGATATGCATTGCATTTATTTCTATATGATGCCATGTATGGATGCCTTATGTACATTTCATGTGATGTAATGAATGAAATATGCTCTTATATTTTTTTGATGCTTTATGGGATGCAATGAATAAGAATATTATGCAAATGCTTTATTTTGGGTTTTTATGCAATGTAATGAATAATGATGATATGCACACGTACTAACCAATGAATGCAAAATGCAAATTGTTTTGGGCATACCAGAGTACTAGATCAAACTGACTACAATGACAGATGGAAGAAGTGTTAGTAAGCAGAAATTAGATGAAGGACAGTTAGTGGTGAAGAAAAACTTTCTTTTCACAAATGCAAGATAGTAGGTGAGAACCTTTATTTGATATAGCAAAACAGAATGCAGCGCACCAAGGCATTGATAGCCAGGGCGATAATGTAGTCCCTTTGCAGAAGATAGACACTTCGTGGACAAGGAATGAGTCAAAGCATCCTAAGATATTAGGTGTGTCAAGGGTCGAGGTATGTGTGACAACCACAATGTGGACATGCCAACACAGACACCCAAGACATACTTGGCCCATAATGCTACGAAACACTCCACAAATAGAAAACAAAATAGAGGACTGTGAGCCATCCTGACCACTCTAAATCACTCAGTGACATCATCTAGAAACATAGGAACATGATCCAAGGTGAATAAATGAAATATAAAACTCACATATCTAAACAAGTCAAACAAGATCTTCATTGTCAAAAGTGGTAATGATAAGACAATCATGCTGCCTAGTTTCAAGGAATGTTGTACCCCATCTAAGACAGGACACAGTCTAGTTTCGAGTATACCACACCTTGTATAGGACCCCATGATAATGTTGATGTTGACGATGGTTGATTGATATGACAATTTGGATTGGTTTGAATTCTTGGTTCGTTGAACATTTCATTTGCAAATGTGTGATTTCATTAAGTGCAATGTTTTTTCACATTTTCTTTTTGACATCTTCTCAAATGTTTGTCTATGTACAAAAGGGAAAGTTTATTAACAAGACTAAATGAAAATGATTGTTTTGGATTTTGATGTTTTTTTATTTTTAGGATTTCTGAACTTTTTGATTTCTTTGTGCTTTTTTAAGGACACTGTGATATTTTTGGATTATTTTAGGACGTTTTTCAAAATTTTCATGTTTTTTTCTCGACCATATTTGATTTTTAGGGATTTTTTCAGGATCACAATTACTTTTTAAGGATTTTTTTAGGATTTTATTTGCTTTTTAGGAAAAATTTTAGGACTTTATTTGATTTTTATTTATTTTCCCCCAGTGTTTAGCAAGGCAAGGAATATGACAAATGGATAAATGAGCTTGCTATAATGTTGGTGGATAGAAGGAAGACATAGGCCATTTATTATGGAGACAAAGCATATTCAATTTCCAAGGGCTATCGGGTGATGGGATAAGGGACCGAATATGACAATGTAAAGAAATGGCATGGCATGAGGGACATGTCAAGAGGTTTTTGAAACCATGTTTAACATTTTATGTCCTTATGTTGGATCCAGATCAAGGGACGAAAGAGAGTGTATTGACAATGATAGGATATGGATAGGATAAGCAAGATAAAAAATGGATAACATCCTCAGTAATATATAATCTACAATGTCAATTATATCTTCATCTTGGAAACTTTGTGGTTGATATGGCTACAAATGCAACTATTGTAATACTTCTGCCTCCTCATGTGGCCCTGCAGTCTCACCAACATCTTGTGATACTTCTAATCCAACTGAGGGTGCAGGTGACGTTTGAGCCATGGGTGTTACAACTCTTGGTCCTTCCATTCTAATGGATGAAGAGCTTGGGGGAAAGTGAGGGAACAATAGTAGGCTGACCAGATGTCAACATAGTCTCATTCAAGATGAGCAACTCCATTCTTCTAACTTTATCATCCTCATTTGAAAAAGCACCCTAGTATGAGGAGTTATCCTTCATCCTAACATCTTCAATCTTCTGAATTCTTTTGTATGTTGCCACCCTCTCTTTCCCTTCCTCATATGTATGGAAATTCCTGATTAATTCCCCATTGATTAGAAACTCATGCGAGTATGCACCTAAGGCTACATATCTTATTACAAAATTGATATAATTTTCTAGATCAAAACTTCTTGCCTCTAACCAAAATGGCAACTTGTATGTATTTAAGAGATCAATTGCTTGCTCAAATGCTTGTGTTGTGTTGATTTTAAAATCACCTATGCACAAGTATGCTGGGAAGAACGAGCCCTTGTTATGCTTCCTAAGTGGTGTTGATGCTTCATACATCTGCCATATAATTTCCAAAACTACCAATCTATCAGACATTATCGTAGGTAACACGTGTGGCTTATCTTCTATAACCCATATACCCTAATGTAGGTATACTTCTCCATCATATACCAATCAACCCAATTGTGATCTATTTTGGCTTTAACTTCTTACTCCTTCCCCTCGGGGCTCAAAAAGATCATTACTTTGCTTGACAATCCAGGGGGATTATGACCAAGTATGCCATATAGATTTGAAAAAAATGCTCTTTAAAGTATATATTAGGCATGCTTATACCCATAGTCCCATATTGCAGTCCATAAATGCACTGATTTCATATATCCTTTATCATCAAATACCCTAATGTGTAGGTCACTATTCCAAGCATTATGCATTTTTCCTTCAAATAACAACACATGCATCAAAAGAGAATACCATTTGAATGTAATCATTGAACTATCCCTTTGAATATTAACTAAGGAATTATGAATTTCCTCTGCAACATATTGAGGATAATCAAGAGGCTTGTTATCTGCATACCTTGGATGTCATAGGCCAATATTGTTAGTTGTTCAAGCATATATAAACTTCCATAAAAACCAAGCACCTAACATAGAGCATAATATGTCATCTAAAAATATTTGTGAAATAAATCAATACTATAAGGGGTTGTTTCAATGTCCTTGAACTTTTGAGGATCCCTGTCGATCTTAGGTCTATGTAGTGGCAACCACTTCCTTATATATATCCCCTCTACATTCTTATACTCTATTCTTAAGCTAACAAGATCAATTTTCAGAGCATACCCCACACCATCCTCCATACCAAATACTTCACAAATCTTTTCTCTTTTAATTGGTAGCAAAATTTGAATAGTTGACCTAATACATCTAATCTTAGGATCATAATTCCTTACAATTTCCCTAATCAATTCCATATTCATAAAGGCATTGGGAACCACTAACCAGGCTAAACCTAGCCTCTAAGGATTGCATCTGGGCTCCTCCTTTTTTGATTTCAATTAAAAGTATCTAAATATGTTGCAACCCCTAATCTACATGTAATCCTCTCTGCAGTGTTTCTGTGAATCACAGAGTTTTGGTACACTTGCCTGAGTTCTAGGTATCTAAGAGGATCTAGCTAATTGGGCAATAAGGTCATCACATAAATTTCACTCTTTCTTCTATCTCTTAGGTTTTGGGCCCTTAGATGCGGAAACTTTAAAGGAGGTCAACATGATTTTCAAATCTTAGAGGAAACCTTAGAAATTTACCAACTTACCCTAGCTAGGGTTTTCCTCCTTTTCAATTTCTACACCTCTGAAACTACATACAACTACAGAAGAACAAGAAGAAGCTTACTTACTTCTAAAAGTATCTTTTATCTCTACCTTCAAAGTTCTGGAAGCTTTGATTCTATGTCTATATCGCCTTCAATTACTTTTTGCTTTGAAAATGAAGAAAGCCACATGAATTTTCACATTTATCCACTATCTATGCATCATTAATACCCTTCATGTGAGCTTTCATTCCTTGAAATGGGTAGTTGATAAATTTTGAATCTCCATCATCGATCCGACCAAATCAATAGTTGTCATCAAAATTTGAATATTTATGACCAATGCTAACTTTATCGCCCCTTGGCACCTTTGTATCATTGAAATGCTTTGGGCTTCCCACCGATGAAATAATTTCACCAATGACCAATCAGTAGCCACCATCATGTGCTTCAATATGAGTTGGCTATAAAACACTCCTTTTGCTTTACTATCGGGAAGTCATTGGAGCTTATAAAACACCTCAATGAGCTTTCAATATCCAATCTACTTCTGACACCTTTTGCTAATGTGTATGCCATATGTAATGTCCTTTAGCCTCTTCTTCCCATCAGTTAGTCATCAAGATGCCTTTGGGATCTCAACGATGGAACAAGTATTTGGTTTCTCTTGTCTCCATGTCCACATGTCTCTCCATGTCCGACTCTTTGGATTGTTCGGTTTTAAAACACATCTCAATGATAGCACAACACACCTTTCCTTCACTGACTCCTCACAAACATATGGACATCGTAGCACTACCAAGATTTTTTAAAAACATTTATGATGTTAGGAAAAAACATGCGCCACTAACTTGGATACCAATTTGGACATGTATATGGTGAGAAATGATTACAAACTATTGCAAAACCACAAAGATCCAACCACAAAAATCCCTTGTTCTATAACAAAAGAACTCACCATATCCCAATGAAAAAACCTGAGAACATGCAAATCAACAAATTAAAACAATTATACCATTCACATGCGAAGTAGGGTTTGATCTTCATTGTCTCCTATCTCCATTGATCTTGTTTGATATATATGCTCTCATATTTTTGTATTGTGCACAAGAGCTCAATAAAGAATGGATTGTGGTTGTAAAGTTGCTTGATTTCATAAAGATTGTTGGATTAGATTAGCATTGTTGGATTAGATTAGGATTGTTGGATTAGATTAGTATTGTTGGATTAGATTAGGATTGTGAAAGGATAAATGAATCCTCTTATATAGAAGACACTTTAAAAAATGAAGGGATAAGATTAAGAGGTGAAAGAAATAAATGGTCAGCTAGGATTAAGGGATAGGTAGAATAAATAATAAAATAATGAAGGAGGTAGGTAGAGGAAAATTAAGAGATAAATGATATGTGTCATGAAGAGAAAAAGATAATGAATTAATTAAATAAATAAATATTAATTAAAGCCAACAAATCCATGTGGAAGCTTTTGCAATTTATCAATTTCTTTATTGTTATGCAAAGTTGAAATAGGATACAAATTAATGGTGCAACTAAGGGCTAGAGAAACTCACATCTACCTTCAACAGTTAACACCAACAATCAACTTGTAATGGGACAACCTAATTGGTCTATTTCAAGTTCATAGAGGGAATTGCCCTAATTTTAAATACATGAAAATATAAAGTCTATAGAGTTGTATAGAGTATGAACCATTGCCATTAGTGCATCATCAATATTGATAAAGGAAAGTTGTAGGAAAGTTGTCCATCTTCCACGGTGCCAAGGTATTTGATTGATGACCTTCTAGCACCTTTAAATTTGATTTGAAAACCCCATTGGCATCATGAATGACATATGACTTTTTGTCAACCCGTGTACCTGCACATTTGGATCGCCATGTGAGACCCATTTTTGTATTGAAATTTCATTTAGAACATATTTTATCTTTTCTCCAATTTCATTTCACTACAAAATATGAATGTCCAGTGAAAGAAACTTAAACCAAGAAGTAGGTAGCAACAAATTGGTTGAGTTATCCCAAACATTCACCATCCAAAATATTCATTGCTCCTGAAGCCAAAAAGTATGAAACCAATATTAGATGTGATAGAAAAACATTTTTAAACAATCTAATATATAGGAATACACAAGGAAGAAGAAAGTAGAATGTTTTGAAAATACACCTTGTTCAAATTTTTAACAAAATCTGAAAAATATTTGTGATCTCTTTCTTCTAATTTGTATGTTTTATTCCTAGCATTGTAAGATAAGTTGGCTACTGCTATGGCAGAAACAAGTTCCACAAAAGGATGATCTGTCAAATCATACTTGTAAATGTGTTGTCTCTTTATTCTATTGTACCAACATAATTGAAGTTTGATTTCTTCTGGCCTATCCAAAAGGTCAATGTCATTATGGTAATCAAACACCCTATTACCATCATTCCTTTGTATTCTTTGAACCCTTCTAATTTATCTGGTTCCATAATAAACACCTTGTATTATACTTCAAGAGATACCTTTTCTTGTAGTACATTTAGTGGGAGGTATTGAATTGCTCTCAAACAACACCCTGCAAGCTTATCCAGTCCCAAAGCTAATTAAAACACCTTTTTGTGGGGCCCTCTCATTTTGCCTAAAGTAGAATCCATTCCTCACTTTAGTCAACCTTATTTTTAAACAATCTAACATATGGGAATACATAAGGAAGAAGAAAGTAGAATGTTTTAAAAATACATGTTCAAATTTTTAACAAAATCTAAAAAAAAAAATTATGATCTCTTTCTTATAATTTGTATGTATCATTCCTAGCATTAAGAGATAAGTTGGCTATTGCTATGATAGAATCAAGTTCCATAAAAGCATGATCGATTGAATCATACTTGTAGATGCGTTGCCCCTTTTTTATATTGTACCAACATAATTGAAACTCGATGCCTTCTAGCCTATCCAAAAGGTCAATGTTATTATGGTAATGAAACACCCTATTACCATCCTTCCTCCATATTTGTTGAACCCTTCTAATGTAATAGGTTCCACAAGAAACACCTTTTCTTGTAGTACGTTTGGTGGGAGGTATTGAATTTCTCTCGAACAACACCCCAAAAGCTGATCCAATTCCAAAGCTAATTGAAACACCCTTTTGTGGGGCCCTCTTATCTTGCCTAAAGTAGTCCCCATTCCTCACTTTAATCAGCTTATATTTGGATAATGCTGAGTGTCCATTCAATTGACTGACCAAACAAGCTTTGAACATGTTAGAACCCTCAAAATTTCTCAAATTTTGAGGACCCAATGGGAAGCTATAAATGGTTTTCTTGGAAAAATTCAAATCTCCTATTGATGGGTATGTTTTATTTTATCAGTGACTTCCTATCCAAGTCACCCATGCCTTAAGTTGTATTTTTATAGGTCACTCATCATTTAAAATTGGCCCCCAAAATTCTAGTGTACCCTCTCGATTGGTCATGTTCTCAAAAGGTCCCTAATATAAGCTGGAATAATTTCAGTGTTTCATTGAAATTCCTATATGATGTGGCAATGTGAATATATTATGGAGTAGAACTTGGGACTCGGTGAGGAAAGAAAAGACATTTTCCCAAGCCCTAAGTAAATGTTTGCTCAAAAAATTGGTGAGGTGTTCTGAGGATTTGGCCGAGCGATTGAAATGATGTTTTAGCTCAGGGCTCGGTGAAGTAAATTTTGTATCTGAGCAAGCCCTGAGTTGTTTTTCAGAATAATATGAGCTCAATGGGGGACTTTTGGGAACCTTTCTGAGATCTCGATTTAATCATGCCTTGATTAAATATTTAGAGATTTATGGTAAAGCAGTGATGAGTCAAAAAACTTGTTGAGAAGGAATTCTTTCTTAACCGAGTGTTTGAGTAGGCAACAAGTAAATAAATGTGATGAATGGGAAGTAATGTGTCATGTTGGAATTCACAGGTGGCATTGACTTGTCAAGAGGAACAGTAGGATAGAATAGCTGGTAATTAAATGTGGAGTTGTTATTCTATGCAAGATCTCAATGATTTGTGTGAGTCAAAATAATTAACCATGCCCTCAAAATTGAAAAAGTGTCCTAGTGGATTTGTAAAACCCCCCAAAACACTAGTGTATAGAATATTGTAACAACTGTTGAATTATGTGCAAATGCTAGAAAATCAAAGTCATCACGAACATCTCACACAAGTTTCCTAATGCAGAAAAGTCAAAAAGATTGATTGGCATGAGTCAATGTAATGTGCAGATAAGATCGAATGTGTGAGTCTAGTGGTTGGCCATCACCTTTGAATGTTTCAAGCAAAGTGTTCAATCAAAGCAATGTGATAATGTTATATATGCATAGTATTGTGAGGAAAAACTTATGATTGTCAAATTATGCTTAGAAGGTTGCAAGATGAAGGCAATAGAAGTTACAGTCACATCCTAGCCGAAGAGAACATGTTTGAAACAGAGTTTATTGCTGAGAATTTGTAGAAATCTTGAATGAAAGAACATCAAGGTTTTACCAGATAGCCAAAGGGGTATTGAAAGCTCTCATGGTTGTTGTTGGAGTATTGGAAACTCAAAGTGCAATTGCAAGAATTGCTTGCAAATTGCAAATAATTCTGATCTCTCTGGCAACCAACATTTCCCCTCCAAGTGAGAGAACTGTGGAGACAACGAGGGGTGGGAATGGTGAAGATGTGGGTTTGGAGCCATACAAATCCACTTGTTAGGAGTTCTCAAAGTTCTCCCCCACCAGGATGAGTAGCACAAATTCCTCATCTTGGTTGTGTCCACATCAATAACCACCCATGGTTGGTTGTAGGACGACTTACAGGGCAGTTGGTTTTCATGGAAGCACTCTGATCTGGGCATAAAGGCTTTCATGTAAAACCAACCAAGAAGTTTCACTTCAAGACAAAAAATAGTGGCAATCGGTTCTACTAGTTCATATGTTTGTGTAGACACATAAATCTATCCACGAATTAAATGAATATTTAATATTTATTTAATATAGTAGTATTCCTCTATTAATTAAATTTACATTTAATCAATTCAACTTAGCCTATTCTTCTATCCTACTTAAGTAAATTAATAAAAAAAATTAATTCCCCCCTTCCACTCATTTAAATAAATTAAATATTTATTTAAAAACCCTCATCAAACTCCTATTTAAATAAATCATTATTTATTTAAAAATACCATCCGCTTGCATTCTCCTACAAATGCAAGTTGCACTACCTATTTTAATTAAATAAAACATTCAATTAAAAAGCTTATTTATCCTCACCCACTTGCCAAATTCACTTGCTCACTAATCCCCTTCTAGATGCTTCTAACCTCCTTCTAGATTCTTCTAAGCCCTTCTAAATTAACCTAATCCCTCTTCTAATAATTTGCACAATCCTAAACCAAAATTAACCCCCAACCCATCATTTCAACCATTTAAGACTCTTACAGAGTCATAAATGCTTCCCTTCTTCAACACACTATGCCACATGGGTCTTGACTCTTTAGTCAAGGCTTAACCATGGGCAAAATTTGCACAAGAGTTTACCCATTGGATAATAACCTTACCCTTGGATAATAGCTTTATCCAATAACCCAATCCACATGAGGTTACCCTCATGTCTTCTCAAGTGTTAAATGCTCTTTTCCTTTCCTCTCAAGCCATCTCATGTTGACACTTGTCAACATGGGATTGTATTGAAAACCATCACATGAATCATGAATCATGCAATCTTGGCCCTCCACAAACCAGATGAATCTTGACCATTCAATCTTCTAATTTGCCTATAAATAGAACCCTTCTCCTCAAGCAAAGGAGGAAGCATTAGAGAATTGTTACTATACTAGAATTAGCATAGATACTTGAGATTTCTCATAGCATTACTCTTTGCATTTGCATAAGCATTTGTGTTTCATTTTGGCATCCATGGTTAGTGCTAAAAATTGAGAGCTACACTCATTTGGATCTTGGAGAGGAGAGAAAAAAGGGAGGAACAACAAAAGACATCATGGAAGCATCTTAGGGAGGCTCTTCCCCTTTCTTTTGTTTTTTTCATGCTTCATTCATGCTTTTAATCTCTTGGTATGTATTAGAATGGTTTTTAGTTCATTTGTTTTGGTTTTTGGTTGAAAACTAACATGTTGACATTTGAACCTTGTCTTTGGCTTGTCCTCTTTTCCATGCATCAATTTGTAAATGGGATAATTAGGTAAAAATGAGACAAATTTAAAATGGCCTAATGCTTGTCACATGACTTGATGTTCTAAAAAGGAATTCCAAGGCTGCTAAAAGAGGATTATGAAACTTTCGCATTCTGGGTAGGTAGAAGCAAGGCTTTGCCAATCTAGGGCTTCAAGTAGTCTCACTAGGATTTTCTTTTCGTGTTATAAATTTCAGCTAGCAATAGAAATTGTGTTTTAATGTTGCAAATACCATCTCCATTTGTATTTTATGAACTCATATGAATTAAAATATTAAGGAATTTTGGTTCATTTTGGTACTTCTTTATTGGTATGTGATTGTGTTTATGGGTTTCCTTCAAGGAAAGAATTAAATCTTGTATGCAAGTTACAATGAATTTAAGAAATGTCAAATATATTAATAAGAATAGTTGATGTAATTAAATAGATGGAGTTGTATTAATGTGGGTTTGTTCTTTGAATAATTTTACAATGTGGGTTTGTTCTCTGAATTTTGTGGGTGTGACTTTGCTCCCTTAGATATGCACTAGCTAGCAAATGTTACCTGGGATAGGTTTCATAAGCATTTCATAAACTTTATTTCCTTTTCCCTTTTTTCTTTCTTCATTAAAAGTAAAGGGCAGATTTTAGTATGTGTGCTTGGTATTCCCTTATACCCTTTGTGTGACACATATTTTATTTTCTCAATGGGTCTCAAAGATTGTGTGATTAGGGGTGTATGCATAAGTAATTATAAAAGTCCTCATATAACTAAGAAATAGCTTCTAGTTGTATGCCCACATGATTATTTTTTTCAAGAATACACCAAGCTTGCAGGTCCATTATAGGAACACCCTCCCGAGTTGGGTAGATCTCAAAGTGAAGAAGGCTTGGTAAAGCCTTGTTATGTAGTGTTTTCTTGTCTTCAACTCGTTGATAGTAAAAATTTAATACTATAGGTCGGCAGTCCCTACAACCTAGAAGTGTTATCTTTCCTTAGGGTTGGAGTTAGCAAGATAAATAGTCAACAAGAATGGTGACTTTGTTGGGGAAATTCAATGCACGTCCATTTGAGGAAAGAGTCCAAAGTGTCATGAATTCTGAAGATGTGTTTCAAAACTTGAAATTTTTAGATCTGGAGATTTTATTGCAGCTCGTTTGAAAAATATTTGTGGGGCTTTACTATTACTAAAGAACCCAAAATGAATATGTGCCTTGAAAAACTCTTTGCTATTTAGAGATTATTCCTCTGCAAGGAGGTGACGACTTTGTGAAAAAAAGGATCTGAGATGGAAATCTTTAAATTTTTAGTCATTAATGAAATTGAATAGTTGCTACAATTTATTTCCAGGTATTCCTCCAATTTTCATGAAATAGAAAAGTTCCCTATTAGGTGAAAGAAAGCACTAAATTGGGGAAGGATCAGTGTTAGTATTCTACCTACTTCTCGGTTGTTATTTTCACTCTTTGTATTATGAAAAGAAGTATGTATGCTCTTATATTTTATATTTCATGAGAGAAGATCTTAGTCTTTGATTTATAAGGTTTTGAATTATGGAATTATAAGATCTCATATTTTAAAAGAACATTTGTAAGAGAAAAAAATGTCAAATATATTTCAATCTATGCATCCATATATGGTTCCAAGTGCAACCATGATATGTAATCAATTGTGTAATCTAAAACATGATTTCAAAAGTGAGAGCTATAAGGCAATATATTTTAGTCACATCCATGGTTTCCAAATATGATACCATCTGATATAAGAAGTGAGATACCAAATTTTAGTGGACAAATGTGTGAATCAGTAGAGAAGCACCTTCAAAGATTCAATGAATTAATAAATGATTATGAAATTGATCATGAGGATGTCATCATCAGATTGTTTGTTTAGTCCTTGAAGGATGATTCTAGGGAATAGTTTTCAAATTTGTCATTAGGATCAGTCAGTACTTGAGATGAATTTAAGTCAACTTTTAATGATCAATTTGCTGAGAGAGTATGTGAGTTTTTAGTCATTAATGAGTTTATGAATATTCATATTAGGAATGGCGAATTGGTTCCTGAGTTTAACCAAATATTCATGAAGGCATTAAAGAAGATTCCTGAGAGCTCTAGACCTCAGGATGTAATGGTGTTAGTGGTGTATTTGGATGCATTTGACAAAAGGATGAGCTACAAATTGAGAACTAAAAAACCAACATATTTGCATGAAGCCTTTCAGATTGCAATGAAAATTGGAATGGTTTCCAAGTATGGAATGACTAGAAAGCTCAAGTTCATGAATACACTTCATATGCAAGTAAAAAGTGCAGTTCATAGATTAATAATGATTTTTTAAATGTTATTCATGAACCATTGAGTGATGGAATGAATGTGAATAAAGCAAATGTGTTTTAATCAACAATTATACCTCATGTTTCAATATAACATACATATGAGTAACCTTCAAACATGTATGTTCTGAAAAGAGTCATCCCAAATAAATGTGAATATGTTGCTCCTCCACATATAGCTCCTACTGATACAGATCAAGTTGAGTTTCAGACTATTGATCAACAACGTACCAATATTCTTGATTCACTAGCCCATATATAAGCATTGATTGACATTGAAGCAAGAAGGTTTGCCAATAATGAAGACATTTCATCAATTGAAGTTCAGTTGCAACCTTGTGGTGGTGATGATTTGAATGAAGCGTGCAAGGATATTAGTACCATTAAGAGGGTGCATTCACTCTTAGATGAAGGGCAATTAAATGATAACCTTGTGCATGCAAATGTTGAGGATCTAATCTACCACCAATCCAATGCTTATGATTCTTCTTGTATACTTGCACTTGGTGATTCAACTCAAGGTGTTTTTTGTCCTAATGTCCATCATGGTCTATCTAAAATGGAATTACTTGTAACCTCTGAATATGGAAGTGATGCTGAAAGTTTAACTACTGACGTAAGTGAGAGTTTTGAATCATCTCATATTGTTTCCACTTATGAAGTTGCTTGTGAAGAGTGTTCCCCTATCACTCAAGGTGATGAAGTAGTGCAAATGATTGAGGTGAATATACTTCAAGAAGAGAGGGCTCCTGGCATAAAAAAAAGACATTTGTTTGGACCAACATATAGAAATGATATATTTAGCTGAGAATGATTTCAATTGTTGCTCAAATCCAATGCATGAAGAGACAATAGAGGAGGATCAGTTGATAGATTCTCTAAATAAATCTAAAAATGATCTTCAAATTTTTGTAAATTCCTTATTTGATGAAATAGTGGAGGAAAGTCATACAAAATTCTGCCATGTAGTAGTTGGAGATAGTTTTCATCACTTTACAGATCCATTGTATGAGGATGATACATGTTCAGATGGTGTAAATGTTATCTCATTTTGGGAAAAAGATAACGATGCTGATGAAATCGACATGTCAGATCTGTCAAATTTTGATGATTTTGATCATGTTTATGACATTGAATCTGATGAAGATAATTATGGTTCATATGAACCTAGGCACAATTTCTATAATGAGGAAAAGGACTTTGATGTTGATCAAGAAATTATACAATCATTTTCTCAAAATGGTTTGTGTGAAGAAGATAAGGTACATAATGAGAATAAGGATGAACTTAGTGAGATGAGGTTGCTTGAAACTCATGATGGAAACTATGAAGAATCTGGAAACCTAGTGGTTAGTAACACTTGTGAGGTTTAGGACAACATGATAGAGATTGAAGATGATTATGATTTTCATAACAACAATGATCGAAATCATAAAATTTGTTGTGAGGACCCCTATGCTAAAGTAAAGATACATGATTTTAGCCATATGGTTGGACTTACATATATTGAGTCTTCAAATCATTTGATTAAGATGTGTGTTGAATATGGAGATCAAGCTATTAAGGAAGGATTTCACATTGTGTGTGAATATTTGTCATGTTGTGAATATGAAAAATGCATTTCAAACTATGCTACATGATTACATTAAGCTATTGAATGTCAAGAGTGGTACCAAAGTTTAGTATAGAAAGATAATAAATTATGTCATCCATAGCATTTATGACCAGATCATGTTTAATAGTATTTTCAAATGGATCAGATTCTTGTGTGAAGAAAATCAAATCTTTGACAAAGGAAAGTATTGGTTTTGTCTTTTTGGTGGGTTGGGGATGTCAAGAGAAGAGTCAGTTTTATTTTCACTTAGTTGATTCTTGAGCCCAATGGATAAGGAACTTGGTTTTCTTCAACCAGGGATCTACATCCTTGCTATGCCCACAGGGTGGCATGCATCCCCAACTAGAGCTGTTGTTAGAACCCTCAAAATTTCTCAAATTTTGAGGACCCAATGGGAAGGTATAAATGGTTTTCCTGCAAAAATTCAAATCTCCTGTTGGTAGGTATGTATCAATGACTTCATGTCCAAGCTACCCATGCCTTAAGTTATGTTTTTATGGCTCGCTTATCATTTAAAAATGTCCCCCAGAATTCTAGTGTACCCTCTCAGCTAGTCATGTTCTCAAAAGGTCCCCGATATGAGCTGGAATAATTTGAGTGTTTCATTGAAATTACCATCTGATGTGGTAATGTGAATGTGTTATGGAGTGATACTCGGGACTCGACGAGGGAAGAAAAGACATTTTGCCAAGCCCCAAGTAAATGTTTGCTTGGACAATCGATGAGGTGTTCTAAGGATTTACCTGAGAGATTGAAAGGATGCTATAGTTCAAGGCTCGGTGAAGTAAATTTTGTATCTGAGAAATCCCCAAGTTGTTTTTAGAACAACATGAGCTCGATGGGGGACTTTTGGGCACCTTGCTGAGATCCCAAGTTAATCATGCTTTGATTAAATATCTAGAGGTTTATGGTAAAGCAGTGATGAGTCAAAAAAATCTTAGAACTCATTGAGAAGGATTTCTTTTTTTAACTGTGTGTTCGATTAGGCAACAAGAAAGGCAATGTGATGAATGAGAAGTAATGTGTCATCTTGGAATTCATATGTGGCATTGACTCATCAGGAGGAAGAGTATGATAGAATAGTTGGAAATTAAATGTGAAGTTGTTATTCTATGCAAATCCCAATGATTTGTGTGAATCAAAATAATTAACCATGCTGTCAAAATTGCAAAAGTGGTCTTGTGGAGTTGTAAAAGCCCCAAAACACTAGTGTGTAGAATATTGTAACAATTGTTGAATTATGTGCAGATGCTATAAATTCAAAGTCATCATGATCATCTCACACAAGTTTCATGATGTAGAAAAGCTGAAAAATATTGATTCGCACAAGTCAATGTAATGTGTGGATAAGATTGAATATATGGGTCTATCGGTTTTCTGTCACCTTTGAATGTTTCAAGCAAAGTATTTAATCAGAACAACATGATAATGTTATATATGCATAGTAATATGAGGAAAAACTTATGATTGTCAAATTATGCTCAGAAGGTTGCGAGATGAAGACAGTAGAAGTTACAGTCACATCCTCGACTAGGAGAACATGTCTGAAATGGATTGTATTGTTGAGAATTTGCAAAAATATTGAAGGAAATAAAATCAAAGGCTTACCTTGTAGTCAAAGGGGTATTGAAAGCTCTCACAATTATTGTT
The DNA here is from genome assembly GCF_030272615.1 of Cryptomeria japonica. Lineage (NCBI taxonomy): Eukaryota > Viridiplantae > Streptophyta > Pinopsida > Cupressales > Cupressaceae > Cryptomeria > Cryptomeria japonica. The sequence continues at coordinate 136,473,572 of NC_081415.1, read as the reverse complement.
GGAGTATTGGAAACTCAAAGTGCAGTTGCAAGACTTGCTTGCAACTTGCAAATAATTCTAATCTCCCTGGCAACCAATATTTCCTCTCTAAGTGAGAGAACTATGGAGACAACAAAGGGTGGTGTTATGCCTAGCATATTTGTTCCCCCATTTAGTCTCCTTGAGTCAAAATGTGGACCTCCTTTTTTTTCTTTTGGTTTGACCTTGGAACTCCGGAGTCCTGGAGTCCCGAGGTCTCTTTTTGGTTTTCCTTCAGAACTCTGGATTCCCAGAGTCCCGAGGTCCTTGTTGTTCTGATTTCGGAACTCCAAATTCTCGGAGTCCCCAGGTCCTTATTGTTCTGACTTTGGAACTTTGGATTCTCGGAGTCTCGAGGTCCTTGTTGTTCTGACTTCGGAACTCTGGATTCCCAGAATGCTAAGGTCCTTGTTGTTCCGACTTCGGAACTCCGGATTCCCGGAGTCCTGAGGTCCTTGTTGTTCATAACCCCAGATTCTCAAAGTCCCGAGGTGGTTTTGTTCTTGTGCTTTCTGTCAACCCCAGAACATCAGATCCCCGGAGTCTTGAGATCGTGTTAATGGCTTTTGTACATAAGGGTTTGGGAGGATATATATAAGAGATGATGGGCTTTTAAAGTTCATTTGCGCATTCAGAGATTCTCCTCCCTAACCCCAAGTCACGAGCTTCTAGACCTCCAAGCTCTCTCCTGGCATTTTTGGGTCTTCGATTCACTAGGTTGGTGAATTTCTTTTCCCCTCAAGATGTTTTTTTAGGTTAGATTTCTTTTTCTTATTGTTGTTTGTTTTCGCGTTTCGGTTTTTTTGGCATGCCCTCATTTTTCCCACTCGGAACCCTAGAGTTCTGGGCGACCTCCATTACCATCCCTGGAACCCCAGATCCTCGAAGTTCTGGGTGCCCTTTACATTCCATCCCCGAAACCCTAGAGCCTCGGAGTTCTGGATCCTTCCATTTCATTGACCCTAGAACCCCAAAGTTCCGGGAGGTTTTTGTATAGACTTGAGCTCGGAACCCCAGATCCCTGGAGTTCTGAGCCTTATCCCCTTGTGCCTACCCTAGGACCCCAAAGCCCCAAAGTGAATCAAAGTTTGTGCTTAATCTTGGATATTGAAGATTTATGTTTCACTTGTAGGTTTGAGTGGTTAGATGGACTCTTCTTCTAGCAAAAGAGGCAAAGGAATTGACAGACTTCCAGCCACCATGAAATACCGGTATCAGGGTCAGGTCTATATTTCAAAGTTAGAAGATCAAATTCGATGGGTCATAGACACCGAAATTGGTCATGTAGAAATTGGAGATATTGAGGCCCAATTGGATAAACCTAGTCTAGATGCTCTCCACCGAAGAATCAAAAGGTCTGGTCTAGTGGAAGCTACTGTATTCCCATAGTCGCTACAGGCACGAGAATTCATAATGACCATCGCTCCATTCTACAATCCGGAGAGTAGAAAGTGCACTGATGCACAGGGAAAAACAATTATTGACTTGTCTCCAGATATGCTGGGGTTCATCTTTGGAATCCCAACTGGGGAGGAGGCATTTTTATTAACTGAAGAAGAGGCCTTAAAGGCATGGAACGGCAAAATATCAACCAATAAGAGGCACATGAATGCCAACTGGCTTGAAGAGGAAAGAAAGATAGGGCTTAAGGCAAAAGAGATCCTGAGGGCAGATTTCAAAGATCCCCAAAAGGACCTGATCATTATGCTCAACAAGGCCTTTGGCAAGCCGGACTGCAAGCACTTCCATCCCTGGATGTTCCAGTTCATGAGCAACATCTTAATAGGGAAACAATACTTTGACTGGCCACAGATCCTCTCTGATAATATCTGTAAGCAGATGAAAGAGGTGCAACACACACAAAAATTCTTCTTCACATCATATGTCATCTGGGTAGGTACCAGAGCTGGAAAATTCCCAGGCCTATAGGTTGAAGGACAATTAGGAGAGAAGGAGGGACAAAAGAAGATATGGGAGTATTATTCCCAACTCGCTTTGGCCAATGCTAAGGTGCATTTCAAGAGGGTCAATGATGCCTTTGTTTTTCCAATAATCATCAAATTGACAAGGGATGCAGGATATCAGATTAGCCTAGAGGCTATGGCTATCATCCGGGAGTGGGCATGTTGGTTCATCCAAAACCCATGATCCACTTACATCAGGGTTAGTGGATTCACAGGGAACCCAATGCTGCTGCCTCGTTATTGCAATGATAGGGTGATTCTGCTAGAATATGTAAGGCAGCTGGTAGGCCTCCAATCACTGCTGTCATCAAAGCATAAAATAGGAATTGATTTCTCGGTGTCTATTGGGTACTTTGCCTGTTCCAAGATACAAGTGGCAAAGTTGGCAGAACAAGAGCTTCAAGATCTAAACTTGAAGAAATACAATCATGCTAGGGGGTTCTATGATCCCTACGGGAAACTCAAACAAGCTATGCCTAAGGCATATGAGGGGTACATGCCCAACTCGTAAGACTTTTGGGCCAACTTACAAGATAGCTTCAAAGTCAGGGAAAATAACTACAACAGGTTATCTGTCCCATAGGTGAGAGATTTTGGTATTGAGACTAACCTCCCAAAAGACCTGAGAGATGATGGAGAGTTACTTGATCTAGTCTATAGAGAATCAGGGATAGATAAGAGGCCCCTCTCCCCAGTAAAATGGTCTGCAATTGAAGATACAAATATGGAGAAGGTCTCACAGGCGGTCATCAATAGAACTAAACAATAGTTAAACCAGAGGGTAAGGCCTAGCGTATCAAAAAAAAAAAAAAGGAGTCCACCTCAGGGGTACCTCAGTTAAGAGGCCATAAGGAATACGCTTGAAAGACAAGGTTAGCCTCAAGACAAAATACCTCCATCGACCCAGGTGAGGAAGATAATCCACAAGAGAGCACTGAGGACTTATTGAAGAAACTCTAGGAAAAGATGAGGGAGTCCGAACTATTGAAGAAGGCTACAGATCTAGGGGTGACCGATGGGCTGGGCGTGGTGCCACTTGCCAAAGTTCTCCCACCAAGGGTGACTATAGCCCACACAGAAGGAGAGGGTACCTAGGGACAAGAAGAGAATGTAGAAGCCATTGAGAAGGTACCCGCTCAGCCACCTTCTAAAGATACAACAGGTGCTCCAGGCACCACTACTCCCGGACCACCATTAGGGCAACCCGGAGTGCAAGGCTTCACATCCACTACTGAAGAGGTAAAAGTTAGAAACATTGAGTCTGACTCTGATCAAGAAGAGGAGTGTTTTGAGCAACAACGACCGCTAGAAGGCGAAGGGGGTGAAGCAAAAGACATATTGAATGAAAGGTTGATCCTAACCCCCCAAGATCAAGAAGACCTTCTAAAGGATATAGCAGTCGGGCAAGCCGAGATGGAGCCAGGTGATGAAGAAAGGACATTCAATGAAGAGGTCAGTGGAAAGCTAGGGGAATTACACTAACAACAAGCTCTCCAAGTTAATCTAGCCCGCCAGATTTCCTCACCCCAAGATCCTAGGCAAGAGCGAGCCGAAGTGAGAGATGAAGCAGAAGAGTAGGCAGAGGTCCATATCATAACTACAGATATTGTATCACATCAAGGTGATAAGGATGAGGATATACTGCAATGGCTAGAGTTTACCTTCGGAAAGAAAACGAGGAAAGCAAAACTCCTAGAAGTCACTCTACAACAAGTAGTCACTGAGGAACCTCCAAAGGTTAAAAGGTTGAAAACCATCCATCATCTATCAAAACTAGATTCTGGTGAGGTGATTGTAGACCTGGCAGTACCACACGAAGTCGAAGGATAGGTCTCTCCCAAGTATCAAATATCTTAGGTGAATCTAGGTAAGCAAACCAAGTGGGGAGAACTAGATACCTTGGAGCTGGCCACAAGCGTTGTCAGAGGGCGCGTGGAAAAAGTGTATACCTCAAATATGGAGCTTAAGGTGCAACTTGGGCAATATAAACAGCTCCTGATAGAAATGTGTAAACCTCTAGACTCTTGTAGAATGGATGACCTGCCTTCAACCTCATCACTACCAGAGGGAGAGCTAAAGGTACTACTAGAAGTGAGACGAGTAGCTACTGCCGCTAAATCTTGGACCCAGGTAAATGCAGCCAAGATTAGATTGTTTCTACATAATACAATGGAAATGTACCGTAAGGCAGTACAGGCAGGCAGAGCTTTGGCAACATGCTTCACACAATGGGAGTGGAAGGAGAACACCTTTAATAGATAGCTCTGAGTTTTGAAAAAGATACTATGGTTAGGAGAAGAGTTTATAGTAAAAGAAGACCTCTTAGGAGGGGATAGTTGTGAGAATTTACAGTCCTACATTTACATTTTGGAGCTAAAAATAGAGATGTATCAACAATATACCAAGGAGATGACTAACATTCGAGACCCTCTCCTCAAGGAGATTTTATTATATGAGAATTTTGTGATGAATATACTGGGACCTTTTGGCCTTAGGATAGCTAATACTAGAATAATGGATCAGCACCAAGTTTTGAATCAATGGGATGTGTATGAGGCACAAAACCTAGGACCTGCCACCCAGTTCGATGCCGCCCTTATGGATAGATACACACAACTAATTACTCAGTGTCAAGAGGTGGCGGATACGGTAAAGGAGTTAGAGGAACAAGGAGCACATGTAGATGAGGCTTTGAAGAAATATAAATTTAGAATTAAGCATGTAGCCAATCCTCCAGTCCAAGCAGTTGCATGTATAATTAAAAATTATAAGGCTTTTACCAAGAAATAAAAAGATAAGCACATAATGACTAAAGATAGCAAATATTTTTCTTGTATTTTTTAAAACTACTACTCCTACTCAAGTTCCAGTTTTGAGAGAAATTCTGCATGATTACGAAAACGTGGCTCACCAAGCAGGGTTTTTGTAGTGCTCATGCAATCCCCATTTTGCAGTTGTTAATTGGAGTATCGAGGCAGAAACTTGCAAGTTAATTGCGACTCCTAGGATCAGTTCTTAATTTATAGTAGAGTTATTTCCTAGATAGTAGGGTGGGAAACTTCTATAAATTGAGAAGTTAGATTCATTTGTAAGGGTCCCAAATTGATGATTTGTGGCCTACTTAGAGATTTTAGAGTATTTTTGCAGATTGTTAAGAAGTTTGAGTTATTTTTGTTATACATTCATGAAGATTAATATGAAAAGCAGCTTCTAGATTACCTAATCTACATTTATATTCTACCAAATTGTTTTGTGTAATCGGGTAACGTCTATTGTTTTGAGTTAGCAACGTAGTAATATTTTTGTCTATCATGTTATGAATCATATTGCGCACGTCAATGGTGTATGAGAATTACTGTGATAGGCCATATTGTTGATGATTTTATTTCCACATATTTGTGAAATTGATGATTTTGCAGGTTTTCTGGAGGTTCATGGTCGAATGCTAACTTGGATAATATTTGATAATTGCTTGGATTGCAGGGAACTAATTGAATAGTTTATTAAGTTGTCATTGTATTGATCTTTATTGTTATTTTATTGTTTCCCTTATGCTTCACATTTTATTTCCCCAGAGAATCTTAAATCATAAAATACAAAAAAAAAAAAAGAAGTGCAATTATCTATAACTAGCAAGATTTACCTCTAACCAGCAGGCCCCTTTATAGGTATAGCCACATCAACCATTGAGCTATCCATCACCGTCGAGACCTGACTACAGAGAGCTTGGGGTAGTGAGTTCTTCCAAACTCATTACTTTTCAGGAGAGGTGGTGAGTGTTTGCATAAACTACCTGACTGTTGGTGGGTGTGTCAAAACACATGTCAACAGGTGGGAATGTTGAAGATGTGGGTTTAGAGCCATACAAACCCACTTGTTAGGATTTCTTAAATTTCTCCCTCACCAAGATGAGTAGCATAAATTACCCATCTTGGTTTTCTCTGCATCAATAACCACCCATGGTCGGTTGTAGGACAACTTACAGGGCAGTTGGTTTTCATGGAAGCACTCTAATATGGGCATAAAGGCTTTCATGTAAAACCAACTAGGTAGTTTCACTTCAAGACAAAAAAAAGAGGCAACTGGTTCTACTAGGTCATATGTTTGTAAATGGGGTAATTAGGTAAAAATGGGACACATGTAAAATGACCCAATGCTTGTTGCATTCCTTGATGTTATAAAAAGGAATTCCAAGGCTATGAAAAGAGGATTCTAAATTTTTTGCATTTTGGGCAGGTAGAAGCAAGGCTTTGCTAATATAAGGCTTCATGTAGTCTCACAGAGACTGAGGATTTTATTTTTGTGTTGTAAATTCAATTTGCAATATACATGGTGTTTTAATGTTGCAAAATACTGTCTCCACTTGTATTTTCTAAACTCATATGAATTAAACTATTAAGGATATTTTGGTTTATTCGGATACTGCTTTATCAATATGTAATTTTGTTTATGGGTTTCCTTCAAGGAAATAATTAAATTTTGTATGCAAGTTACAATGAATTTAAGAAATGTCAAATGGGTAAACAAGAATAGTTGATGCAATTAATAGATGGAGTTGTATTAATGTTAGGCATTAATATCTTGGAAACTCCCTTATTTGAATAATTTTACAATGTGGGTTTGTTCTCTGAATTTTGTGGGTGTGACTTTGCTCCCTTGGATATGCACTGGCTAGCAAATGTTTCCTGGGATAGGCTTCAAAAGAATTTCATAAACTTAATTTCCTTTCCCCATCTTTCTTTCTTCAAGAAATGTAAAGGGCAAATTTTAATATACATGTGTGGTATTCCCTTGTACCCTTTGAGTGATGCATATTTTATTTTGTCAGTGGGTCTTAGATCTTGTGGGATTAGGGGTGTATGCATAAATAATTATAAGGGTCCTCATATAACTAAGAAATATCTACCAGTTGTATGCTTGCATGCTTAAAATTTTTAAGAATACACCAAGCTTGGAAGTTTGTAATAGGAACACCCTCCTGAGTTAGGTAGAGATTGAAGTGAAGAAGGCTTGGTAAAGCCTTGTTATGTTGTGTTTTCTTGTCTTCAACCTATTGATAGTAAAAATTGAATACTATAGGTTGGAAGTCCCTACAACTTAGAAGTGCTATATTTACTTAGGGTTGGAGGTAGCAAGAAAACTAGTCAACAAAACATATCCTTACCATCAAGTTCTACCATTGGTTTTATAGTTTTGTTTACATTTTCATCAATGGAATCTAAAATTTCATCCAAATCAACCCTCCACTCACTTTCCATTAATTGCAATTAACCATGATTGTGTGCCACTGAAGAGATATATTGTAACATAGAGTTGAAATGAGTTGGTGGAGAGTCATCAACATCTTCATCCACAACTTGGAATTTATGATAATTTTGGTCCTCCGTCCATGGTTTAACCCACCAATAATATTGTGTTGGATTCTCTAGTTGCATTGCAAAAGATGATAAAATGTCTTGTGCAACATTCAATCCTATCTTGAGGGCTTCTATAATTTCATCATCTGTAGATATTGAATCATACTTTGATAATATGTTAATGTTCTATATCCTTTCTTGGTGCAATCTATTCTAGATACTTTCTTGCTTCTTCTAAGATTTATTAAAATGAAGCCCTTGGGCATTTGATTCTTCTTTGGCAGCTCTCTTAAGGGTTCCAACAATGTGAAGCAAGTCAATGAAATCATAGGCCCTTTCTACTCCAACCATCCCATGAACTTTGCTAAATAATTTCTCACATACATCTGACCCAATCAAGTGCAAAACACATGTCAAGTGAGACTATTGATCTCGAAACAATCTCAACAACAAAACTACAAATTGGTAAGAAATTTTTACATCTTGATATGCCTCTTTGCTAATGATATTTATGTTGATATTATTATTAGATTCTTTTCATAGCCAACTTAACCATAACGTGAAGAAATGATGAACTTGTGAAGCATTCACACTCTTTCCCAAAGAGTCAAACTCTTGGACATAAAAATGTCAATATAGTAAGCAACAATCATTGGATATGCCTTTGTGCCTAGTGTTCTCTCTACCCTTCCATTGGATGCACTTCTCATCTCTTTCAAACAGCTCTGAACATGCCTTGAAGCAATGAGTTGTGTTGAACCCCAATTCTATTAATCTATCTTCTATATATATTCACTTTTAAACTTGTGATCATCCAATTAAAAAGTGTTATAAACCATCCTAGCATGATTAAAAATTATTATCTCTTCTCCTATAATGAAATCTCACCAACTGCTAAATAAAGGATTTACTATCCTTTTGTCATTGTGGATGTAGTCCTGGTCATGCAATCCTATTACATTGCAACCATTGGACAACTCACTTAGTCTCCACCCTTCCCAAGGAATTTGATATAGAATACCTTTTGTTAAACAATATAATCCATCAACATATATTGTCTTCTTCTACTATCCCTATCTAAGGAATGACCAACAATAGGTCCCAAATTATTTTGCACATACCTCTTCCATAAAAATTCTATTATTTCCCATTGTTGACTAATTGTTACCTATTTTCGCTAATAAGCTCAATCCAATAGAGCGTTTATGTTTTATATGAGTAGAAACATATATTTTATTTTTGCTGTATCACTTTCATGTCCAAAAAAGAAAGAAATATAAGATTACACTATCACATTGCATTATGCAGATGCAAATGCATAGGAGAATGTGCACAATTTTTGAGAAAAGTAATCTTTATTGATAATGTAAATGGATAATGTCTCACACAAGCCATGAGACTAACTCTTATGGTGCAAATAAAAGAAAACATTATAAATTTGTAGATGCAAGGAAAAATAGATGCACATAAGGAAGGGTAAATCATCATTGCCTAAATGATGAGTCATGTTTGGGTTGCCTTGTGTCATCTTTAGTCTTCCACCCATCCTACATCCAATTGTTGTTTCCTTGCTACTCCTAGGTGCATGCATGTGAGAGATAGAATGTTGTTAGAGAAATGAGGTTCATCATTCATTATATGCACATGCGTCTATAAACACACAATCTGATCCTCATGTGCACCATAACAACTAGCATGTCATTTAAGTCCATCAAAACAAGTGGTAGATCAAATCATCAAGAAAAAACATCAAATTCACTGTTTTATTTAACTTGTTTATTCAATTTGTGGATACAAGAAAAGTAACGTTGAACTGTTGTTCATCAAATTACAACAAGTGGATTCAAATGTGGCTCCCACAAGGGTTGAGCCCAACATGCTGGTATAGATGAATGTAAGTCCCTTAGTAGAGATACGGTCATGAACATTCTTAATGCCAAAAGAGAATCACAAGTCTGTTAAGAGACATATGGGCTACCATCAAAGGAAATCCCTAGCCATAAAGTGTACACACAGTAACAACTCAAAGAAGCTACAAAATTTTTACAATGAGCCATTTAGCAGAGTAAGTGTGTCAATCCAAGGAATCATATATGGGTAATCACAAACCCATGTTTGAAGACTATCGGAAGCTTAGAACAGTAATGAGAGAAACTCACAATGAGCAACAAAATTAGTCATTACCATCATGAGTGTAGTCACTATCAAAGCCTCATGAGTATACTGTTTCTAAGAAATACAATAAAGGCATTCATGAGCATCAATAAATGATATCACTATTACATGGTCATAGGAAACCTTCACTGTCAAAATGTAGTCCAAGGGTAGAGATATATCCAGAGTATCAATCACAAAGAAAGTGCAATACAACTTTGATAGTTCTCATTGCTAAAAAATATAGAACATCTACATAGCATATCACTATCATGAGAGAGCCAAAAAGGGATAGTGGTGAGTGAAATAATCACATATGATTGTCCAATGATAAAATTTAAGATCTATTTTTGATAGAGTTATTATTTCTCAAAAAGACAAAAAATCTACATTCAAGAGTAGCATATGCATAGAGAAACCACAAATACAAAGAGCTTGGTCACAATGCAAGTCAAAGAAATGGCAATGTACATTCAATAATAGTGACAAAATCCTTGAAGAATATAAATCAATCAAAGTATTATTGCAACATCAATAACCTTGGACAATGAGCCTAAGAAATATAATGACAATACAAGATGATCTTGCAAGCAATATTCAAATTGAATAGAGAATACAATCATATAATGACAGTCATCATAATAGACAAGAAATTCTCAGTGTTCTAAGAGCATCTTTAGATACCTTAATGTCAATGATTTGACACCAAAGAACAATAATAGTAAGTGTGTCAATCCAAATGACGAACATAGAGACATAGTCCACAAAAGCAACCATTAAAGATGAACATGGGGCAGTCTAGACAATCAAGTGACTGTTAATATATTTCAGTCTATGATAGTAGTAAAAAAGAAGCATCAAATTTCTCACACTTTCTGGAAAGTAGTCATGATAGTGTCCTTTTGACCATTATGTAGCCTATGTGCAAGGGCATTCACACCTTTAGATGGCAGTGAGGATAACTATGAGAGCAAAGAGATAGCTAATGCATATAGTGCAGTCCATAAAAAAAGAGAGGACATCAAAGAGAGATCAAGGATAAAGAAGGCAGTCCTACATAATGAGTATTTTTTTATAAGAATATAATGCAGAGGTGAACCTATATAAGAACAGTAGAAATTCATATACAGTGCTAGAGTAGTGGTGAAAAGGTTTCAAAGTAGCCACGGTAAGAATGCATGAGACAATCATGAGTCACAGATGTAGAGCTTGAAACAAAGAAGTATAAAAGAAGAAATCACACATCTTATTACATCCTTTTGTGAAATATAACCTTGTCACACAATGCAATCATAATGATTGTAAACTAAGGTTCAAAGATAGTGAATAAATAGTATGCAGAGCATTCAAAAGACAAACATAGACATAATATAGCTTCATAGTCCTATTCAAGGACACATTCTCAAAGGGACATTGAAGATTCATTATTCACAATAAGGTTTGGAAAGTGAAGAGCATCTTATATAATGAAGGTATGTGGTGAAAATAACGAATCCAAGGCATAGAGACTTCTTATTGCAAGATTAAGGAATCCATTCGCTATTACAAGGCATGATTACATTCATAGCAAGAGAACAATAAAAATGCAAGAGCATTGTGAGCAATCCTCGAAGCCTTTTTGATAGTTAAAATAACCCAAATGGTAGTCCAAACTTCTGATAATGTATAGTGCTTCAAGGTCATGGTGAAAAATAAAGAGAGTAGCTGCTCTAATACAATTATAAGCACACCACAAACTCCAGCCTTTGCCATGATAAGATTATCACAAAACCTTGTAGGAACATATTACATTTAAATAGATGTCAAATCATTCAAAAGCAGTTCAATGTACTCAAAGAGATGAACACACTCAATCTTGCCAAAATAACAACCCAAAATTAGAAGATACAAGCCATGCATTTAGTTTCAAGACATAGAGACTTCACCAAGAATATTCACAAAATGATCTAAGAAAAGAGCAGATTTGGAACTAAGATGAACTTACGACACATTCCTCAGTGGAAATCCTCAACAAAACACCAAAAGAAATAGTTATGGAGTGTTTTACATCTTGAACCCTAGGCGTTCATGGTGGCAACACTCCCACACAACAACAAGGTGAAATGAAACAAAATAATGTTTTGCCACATTTTTAGGATTTGATAACCCTAGGAAGCTTCGAAGAGAGTGAAGGCATTTTACCTTATTTTTTAAAAAAAAGGAAAAGCTTCATTAATATGTTTGTGTCATGGCCTCATATGCCTTGTATTATTTTAAGAGTTTCATAAACACTTTTGAGGACTTAGTCAAATAAGCTTTACTTCTTTATGTTTTTCAAAAACTCCTTTATTTTTGGGCATTTATTCTAGATTTGTAAATCTTTATTTAAGTGATAATTGTAGATCACTTTAAATAAATGGTATTTTAAAATGTAGAGTAGTATCATTAAGTTCTTGTGAGGGATAGACTAAAGAGGAAGAGTTAGTTAAGCCTTGAAGTTGTTGCTTGCATCTAGGAGATTTGCAAACATGTGGAGGAAAAATAGGTGAGTTGGTCACCTTATTGACAGTTCAGTTTCAGTTAAAGGCTCCAAAGGGATGGAGCATGAGGCAAGGATCAATTTGAGAAATATAACCTCATTTTTTCTTTCAGTTACACCCCTATTTTGGAGGGGTTCTCATTTTCTTTTGATGTTAGGAAATAATGCTTTAAACCCACATTCTAATAATCCATTTCCTACATAACCCATAAGAGAAAAACATGCATACAAGATTACAGAATCATCATAATGCAAAGATAGAAATAGACAAGCAACAAGATAACACAAGATATATCCTGGGAAAACCCTCATGAGGGAAAAACCCACCCTCCAAAATCATCCATACTCCATTTTATTAATCAACCATAAATCAATAAGGCTACAATGAATAATTCTAAGTCATCAAACCCTCCAATACATTCCTATGTGTCCAAGCATGAATCCACACATCCCATGCCATGCTTCACAAATACAATCCTCCAAATGACTCAATACAATGACAACCCAAAACCACCAGCCTACCTTAACCACTAAACATGTGCTTGCTTATATAGACAAAAGCTCACAGAAAAACAACTAGTGGTAAAGTAAAACCATGTGCCACAAAACCATGTTCTTACCTACCCCTTGACCCCACATTTAATATTGGGTACTAAGTTTTCTCTTTTTAAAAATATTTTCCCCAATATTAAATAAATACAATATAATAATCCCAATGTTATAATACAATTCATCAAGTGGCCCCGAGAATATTCCCAAGGAATCTCTACATGTTACACATCCATGTGTAACATCAAATAAATAAATATTACATTACATGTGCATGAGAAACCACATAATAAATAAATATTATAATTACAACATTATTATGCAAGGTGTACAACACCTATTTTCCCAACATCCTCCCACTTGTTGTATACATCGCATAAGGGTCAATCAATAAGATACATCATCATATCCATACATGAATCTCCAACATTCTCTCATGCTCCATCGAGATACTTGTAGTAAAACCAAGTGACCACCATCTCAAGCAAGAAATCCTCTCATCTTACAAAATACCACATATGGAAGAAAAGGAACAAGCCAAGGTGAAGATGCACCAATCCATAAACACAAGAATAAAGTCCAATGTGATAACAAAGGCTCCAAGCTATTATCATAAAGTAAAAACCCACATGATCAAAAATGACATCCACAACACATGCCAATACATCTACCCATCCATACCCCCCAATTATAAATAACATTAGTAAACTCATACCAATATGAAATCAACTTATAAACCGCAATCAAGTTCCCTATATCAAAACATGTAATTGAAGTACATACATATCTAGGAACTCCCACTGCATGGGTAATGCCAAATTTGAAATGAAGCTCAAAGCATATCAAGTCTACCAATAACCACTCTTATCAAGGTGTGACAAGTAAATCAAAACATGGAGTACCAAGAACAATCACAATGATCCACACATGCAACCTAGCTACTGCATACTCTGCCACAATATGTCACCATCCTCCCAAAGAAGAGAGAATGCATAGAATGAAGAGAGACAACCTGTAAACCATAACCTTTCCTTCTACTAACACCTCAAATAAGCAATGTTGTGTCAAGTATGATCTCCTCCAAAACACCCCATAAGAGAAGCCAAAACAACATCCAAAACCATGTTCAATCTCTTAGATCAAACCAACATAAGTATCATGTAATGCTAACATGTATGTAATCCTCTCGTAACCAAGAAGATCAAACTCATTATAACCATTCCCAATGAAGAAAATCAGCCCATTAAACCATCTCCTAATATCCTCATAATGATATCATAACATCAAACCATATGCATAAGGAGATAACCAATTCTATACATCTCTCAAATGAATCCTCTAGAACTAAACATCTCCATAGCTCAAGATCCATATCTATGAAAGATAAGCATAAACATAAAGCACCTAAAAGGAACAATGGGCAATACCTGACAAGCAGTAAATCACCGAGTAGACCAAGAGTGGGGAATGAGAATACTCATCAAGCTATCCAAGTAATCATGACTCTAACTAAGAACAATTTGCTCTCAAGTCCATTTCAGGTGAATGCTCCTCAGACTTCCTACTGAACCAACCAACCGTCCCAACACATATCTCTAATCACAAGATAATAATAACATCACCTACATCTCAATGTATCCATGAGCACCTGTAACCGATCAATCCATGCTAACCACCAAATGCAACATAGCACCATCATGAAGTCATGAAGCAAATGATCATACACTCAATGCAAAGAGAAACAACCAAGATCAATGTCAAATCTCCAACCATGGATTCAAGAACATAAACACGACAACATGATCTAACCATCCCCTCCAAAGAGATAACATGCTCTATATGAACATATCAAATAACTATAACATGTCATAACTCTAAATTCATATCAAGAGTGTCCCATGATATAACAACAACCATGATAACGTGTCAAATGAACCATAAAACCACACCTCAACCAAGGAATCCTTGAGCCCCAAAGATGTCAACATCCTCAAATAACATGAAGATCACATAATCCAAGTGACCATAACATCATCACCAAATCACTGCAAACATGACTATGTCATGTCAATGCAAAACATGTACCTACATACCCATGACACCATAATCATCACCAATGCTGCAAATGCACTCAACCAACTCCCACGTTGTAATGCCCGCCAAAATACCCTAGAGAAAATAACTAATGTAACTAACAAATAGAGATAATTTTCTTTTAAAACATCAATTAGCTTCACATAAATGCATAGACCACCAGGAACATAGCCATACCATAACAACATATAATGCAAGTGAAATTAACATCATAACCATTATCATCTCAAGACATACACATATCTATCCAATCTTTCCCCTAGGGTACTTTAACGACACTACTTACTAACAACAACGTATAAACACATCCCCATCATGAGAATTATCAGCTATTAAATACATATCTTCATAACCCCATAAATTTCCTAAGATCATTTTAAAATATCAAATCAAATGTTCCTATTTTCCCTTTTTGCAATCCATCTACCATAACAATATCACCTTTTTCCAACTAAACATCAGCTAATGCAATCTAGTTCGTTTCCTTTAGGAGTAACCACACAACCTACAAGCTACTCATTCATAATCATATTCCTAAGATAACCAATATTAAGGAATAACATCTTTTCAATTAGAACTTTCACTTATATACATACACGAATCATAAAGCTTTTCCACTTCTATCCATAGACACACATAATATAATCCAATCACATTACTAATCATTTAATTCTTTTCCAATCTAGAGTTACATACATAATGAATATCCATTTGCATCAATCATAAACTATTACAACTCATCATGATATCAACCTTCCACAAGTCCTATTACACATGATTACGAATTACTAATTACATATTCTCTAACCATCAATTATCCATACTTATCCAATCTTCAATTCTAAAGTATAAACTTTTCTCTTTTACAATAGAATATTCCACAGAAGTCTAAAGCATAATTTTCATTTCAATCTCATAAGACACACATATTTACAATCTAATAGATTCATTACTCATCCATGAACCTTAATCCCTAAATCATAGATATTGATAAACCAAGATACATTATAGGGCCAACAAGGATTACTACACTATATTTATTATAAGAGTGATGGTCACGATCTATCACATCCTACACCATTAATCATATTAGACATACATACATCACTAAATGCACATCAATGGATCCATTCACATTATTTACACCAATGAATGACAATCCAAGATACAACAAATACATCCATGTGTTCCCTTACAAAAGTCATAACCATGTCACATACATTAGCTATCATTACATATATGTCATAGGGGCATAGATCTCATCTCGATATACAATTAACTTATGAATTACACAACACATATGCTATACAAATCATGTGCATCCATTTGCTACAATATCATCCATAAGTAGAAGAGATAAGAATCCACATCCACGCACAAGAGTATCCAACAAGAACATTCCAATGGAAGAAGGCATCAAACCACCGACCATGTGGAACCAAATAAGAACCACCCCTCATGCTAGGAGATGAAATGGGGTTCCAACTCACACTCAAGACCTAGGATGACACCTATCGACCAAGGGACTCATCATGCCAACCACAAAAGACAACAACCATAATAATAAATCAAATCACATCACAAGGCTAATCATAAATCAATAAACTCCTAGAGGCATAATCAACAATCAAGGCATAAGGATAATGGACACATGTAGGAAAGAGTGTCATCACATGCTAGCCTCATGTGGAATCCGGCTCAACCTTGGAGCCAAACAAGGGAGAACGGTATACCACTTCAACAGTCTTCCCAATACTAGATCCCAAAACTACCTCCCTGGGCATCATTGGGGCACAAAATCATAATCCTCGATTTCATTATCTTGATTATGTGAATTTTTTATTTACCCCAACCCACTAATTCAATTATTATTATTGTTATTCGCTTGAAATTACAATAGAAAACTCTTCATGTGCTTCCAACCCGTCCAGACCCTCTACTAGTGGTCTATTTCTCATGACCTTGGTCCTACACATGCAAGAGCCCACTCCCCCTAATCATGGACAAATACCTTAGGGTAAAAATAAACCAAAATAACATCAGAACATCATCATGAAGGCTCTCCAAAGACATAAACAGAGTCACAACATCACTGGACAAACTGAATATGAATCACATGCCCATAAGCAAGCAAGAGCCTTCACCAAAACAATACAACAATGAACCAAGGAAAAATACATGAGGTCAAAGGCTAATTCAAAAGTGAGGCATAATCATCCCACTAGAGATATCATAACCATTCCTCAACAACAAGGCATTCTTCCTCTCGCTGGAACTATATAACACATAAGCATAAGCCTCAATGATAAGGAATGAACCATCTCATCAGAGCACAAATCAACAATAAAATGAGTGCTACTAAACCATAAATATCTTAGAGAAAACTCAAGACAATCACAAAATGCCTCTGGAGTCAAAACAGATCGGAAAAACCAACTTTGAAGAGTTAAAACTTCCAAAAGACATAAGCTTAGAAGTTTGGCGCTATTGTTCATACAATGGTGCTTTTGTTGTATACTGTGGTGGTTTTGTTCATTGTTTTAGCCCTTTTGTAACAGGATGCAAAAAACTCAGAAACATAACCTAGAATGACTCAACTTGCCCAGATTGGAACACCGACTATACAAAGGCATAAAATCAGTCTAGAAAGTTCAAAAAATCAAAACAAAGCTTTACTAAGGCCAAACTTGAACAATTTGATAACAATCTAGGGCATCACATTGTACGGATTTAGACATAGACTCAACCCTTCTTTATTTAACTTAACCAAAAGGACAAATAAGAAGGTCTTGATACAAGGTATGAAATGGTAAATAAAGGCTCAAACAAACAATTCATTACCACAATGCATTCACAGGAAACTTCAAATCAACACAAAAACAAACACAAATGCCCTTTTCCGGCAATGCACAACACATATTCATAAAAACATAAATATAAATTTTTCCCTTGAACATTCTTCCCAATTACTGATAATAGAATAATCATTCATTCCCAAATCTCCCCAAACAATATTTTAGTACATAGGAAGAAAACAACTCTTTTCAAAAATCAAAATGCAAAAATGGAAAAGATCTCCAACCTGGAAGTAGAGTGATAGTAATGCAATTGTAGAAGAGCAAAAATACAAACCAACAAGCTTTCCAAAACCCAATCCAACGAAGCAATTCCAACTCTAAGCAATTCGAAAATCCAAAATTTGCAGAAGAATATGCAGAAGCTCACCCCCACAAATGCTAAAAAATCCAAAAAATAAGATCTCATTCAAAAACTATAGAAGAATCCTAGCCAATCAAAACATTCCATTAAACTATATTCTATACCAACCCTCTTCCAAAAATCGAGGTAAGAATATATAATAATATTATTTACTCACCCCCAAATCTCAAGCAATAAAATAATAGGGTAGGTATAAACATAATATTTAATTACTCAAATAGTAACAAGAGAATGTAATAATATAATAACCAATAACAATAATAATAAATCAAGGCCCAATAAAATAAATTAAATGCAATATAAATAAATGCTCCAATTAAATATATAACCACAAATAAAATAAATAAACAATTAAATAATAACATCCTCACAATCACAACTCCCAAGAGGCCTAATCATAGCAAGGGGTAGGAACATAAATAATAACAAATAAATAACCAATAAATAAAATAACAAGGAAAATAAATAAATAATCAAAACAATAAATAACTAGATAAATAATAAACAACCCAACAATAAATAAATAAACAACAAAGAAAAATAAATAAATAAACAAATAAGCAAAATGGATAATAAATAAGTAATTGTACGTACAAGCATAAATATGCATCGAGTAATTAAACAATAAATAAATAAATAATAATCCAATAAATCAAAAGCTCAAATAATAAATATTCAATTAAGCTAGACTATAAAATAATAATAATACTAATATAAAATCATCAATTAAATACAAATTCATGAAATAAATATCAATATATAATAAATAAATAATAAACAAATAATTAAATTTAGAGAGATAAAAATACTCCAACTAATATGATTTAAACTCAATACTATAAATATCTCCCACATATGTATAAAATATAATAAATAAAATAATAATATAATAAATAAATAATCTTTCATGCATAATGATAAATGCCGAATATTATGATCTGCAAAATAACATTAATAAATAATAACCCTCAAAAATTAAATTACATAATCATATCTAAATATTAATGTCTTCCATTAATTTAATTTAATATTTAATAAAATATATGAATCAATTAATTATTAATTAATAAATAATCACAACTTTCAAAGGGCAACCCGTCATTGGGTTGAACAACATACCATATGACAGCTACACGACGACTCAAGCCAAGACACTAAACTGACAAGGATATCAACTTAAGCCTAGAGTATGAGGGGTATGCCATTGGGATAAAGACACGCTCAGACCCATGAGACCAGGTGGAGTCGATGTCTGGTACTCACAATCTTTCATGCACCACTAAACACAATACAACATATATACATTATAAATGATCAAGCAAGTGATAGAGAATCACAATGTCATAACGTTCTCGCAATGAGTGGTATGTGTTGGATATTGTTGAGAACAATGTTTTGTCATTGATGTCAACATATTTCAGTGTTTTGCTACTGTAGAGAAATACTTTGGTGATCCGATGTTTGCAAAGAATTGTTTTGGATTTGTTGTTTAGTAATGAAGTATATCTAGTTGATTCAGTGTTGATTTTATCTGATGTTTTGGTTAAGTTATGGAATCCGGTATGGAGACTGGTTTTGTGTGTTCAGTGTTGTAGTGTTCTGGTGTTTGATCCGGTATGCTCCGGAATGATTATATCATGTGTTGTAGATTTGGGAAAATGTTTGAGATGTTCGTGTGTATCTTCAGTTCAAGTGGTTCATGGTTTAGTGCTCTGAAAACTATCTTTCTTATCTGTATTGTTGTTGTTAACTATTCTTGAGTATTAACATGTTGATAGATGGAGATTTGATAAGTGGCGTTGGTGCAACTGCTATTGATGATTCTAACATGCTTGCTGGTGTTTCCTAGTTGTGTCCTATTTTTTTATGATGGTCCTCATTGGTCGTTGTGCGAGTTGTTGGTGATTTTCATGATCCGATGATATTTTTCGTGTTATGTGGTATTCTTGGTGGTGTAGCGTGTTGCGGTGGATCTTGGCGTGATTTCTGGTGGTGGTACATGTTTGATCATTTGGTTTAGGTCCATGTTATGTCATGTATATCATTATATTGGTCTGGTGGTTTATCTTTGTATCGTGTGATGCAGTTTTGTAATTATGATTTGAGGGTTTAGTCGACTTTGTTGTCAAGGTAGATGGATTGTATAAATAGGTGATATAATCATGAAATTTAGGTATCAAGGTTGCATCTACATTATCAGAGAGTTGTAAAGGTGTGAACAAATGAATACGTCATTCAACTTTGTGATTAAGCAAATATTGGTGTGGTGTATGGTAGTCATATGTGCTTAACCGGAACTGTCATCAGGCATTAGCAGATGCTATTCTTGCAATTCATTTGATTCTGGATTGTTGTCTGAGCATTTTTTAAGTCAGTGAGACTTCCTTGTAAGGTAGTGAACCTTCCCCGAGGGTTGTAGCCTTTCAGGTTATTGTACTTTGAGAAGTGAGCTCTAGGCAGTGTGCCTGAATGCATGTGCATTTCCCTCTATAATATTATTATACTTCTAACAAGGTGTATTAATATTGCGGGTCTCAAATCCCACTGTGGTTTTTCTCTTAACCGGGTTTTCCACGTCAAAATATCAGTGTTATGTGTGTTGTTGCTATTGCTGTCATGTTTCTTTTTACTGCAGTTGAACAGATTAGAGATTGTTCTTAATTGTTTTATTTGGTGAAAACTAATTCAACCCCCCTCTCAGTTTTCCTGCATTGTTGTTTCCAACAATTGGTATCAGAGCAAGGTACCTTTAGTAGAAGCCTAACAATTTGAGGGAGATCCGAGAAGGTGTCTTGATGGATTCAAATAGTCTTAGATGACAGTTACTTGTTGCACTTGACGATCTTGATCAGTCTATAGTTGAAGTCCAGGAATTGAAAAAAAACCTCAAGGATGCAGAAAATTTCATTAAAACATTAAAAGAGAAATTGAGTAAGTCCACAGAAAATAGGAGAGAACTTGTTGATCAACTACAAGAGAAAGAGAGTCAAAGCATTGATGAAGCAACCCTGAAGGAGAAGATAGAGGAAAGTGAGAAACTTGTTGAAGATAATGTTATTCTAAAACATGAGATGGAGTTTATAGTGAAGAAGTTTACAAAGGAGATTGAGGCTAGAAAGAAGAATGAGGAGAACCTTACACAATCTTTGAATGATAGATCTGATGAATGCAGTAGACTTAATTATGAATATGAGCAGTTGAAACTTGAACTATTACAATCTAAGGACATTAAACAAGAGCTTGAAAGGAAGCTTATTATTCTCAGGGATGAACTTGCTACTGCTAATGAGTATAAGGAGAAGTTAAAGATTAGATAAGATAAGCTTGATGAGATGCTTTAGAGTCAAAAGAATGCTAATGATACTAGTGGTCTTGGATTTGAAGAAGGTGGAAGCTCCATATTTGATCATGATAAAATCAAGTTAGCGCAATAAAAGAATAATTAAAGAAGACCTTCGGTAAGGCAACCTAATGCTATAAATTTAATGGTAGATGTTTTTTTTGCAATAAATTTAGTCATATGGCTAGTCAATGCAAAAATAAGATGGATAATGGGATGATGAATAATGTGGTGAATAATGGTTCTATCTTTACCGATCAATGTTTCAAATGCAACAACTTTGGCCATAAGTCAAACCTGTGTAGAGAAATGATGAATAATTTTCAGAATAAGAGATGTTTTGCTTGTGGAATGTTTGGACATATTGCTAATTAGTGCAAATCGAGGAGAAACCAGATGAATTTCAAGCCTATGCAAGGAAATTTTGTTTGCTTTGCTTGCAACAAATCTAGTCGTATTGCTAAGTATTGCAGAAGAAGGAATGTGAACAAGAATGCTCCGGTAGACAAAGAAAAATCCGGTGATAAGGGTAAAGCGAAGGTTGAATAATTTAGAGAGTAGTTCAAGAAGAAATGGGTCAAGAAGAGTGAATCTGAGGATGAGAATGGGTCCACACATAATTCCGGTGCTGGAACCTCACCCAGTAACTAATATAAGGCGTTTGGCCTTAGGGGAAGTTTTCATGCAAATTTAATAAATCCCTTGTTGAATATTTGTGCCTTTTGCAGAGGTGTATTTGGTGTTTACAAGTGCTTTGGAAAGATCTCTAGAAGGTTCTGATCTGATTTGATGATTTGCAAATGATCTCTATGTTATGCAGGTTTTCTAGAAGGTCTAGGGTAAAATGTATGTAATGTGCAAGATGGTAGGTGTGTGAAAGATACAAAGGTTCCTCTCCTTCCTTTGGTGATGCATTTGAGCATGTTCTGTGAGAGATTTCAAGCTATCTAGACTGCAGAAGTGATTCAGTGAGGTGAATAGGTCATTCGATAGAATGTACAGTGTTGTGGCTGGTGATTCAGTTGTGTCGAGTATTTTCTATTATGGATTTTGATAAAGCATTGTGGTCGTGTTATGTGCATAATTCTAGGTATTTGGCCTTCGGTGTCGAGTCTAGTGTTGGTTCGAGGATTCGGTAGATAATTTTTTGTGTAATAGTGTTTCCCTGATTTCATTTATAAACTCTGATGTGGTATATAAGGTATTTATCCGGAAATTGAAAATCTGATATTTTTGAGTTGCATAGATAGTTTAAAGAGTCAAAAATCCTTAGAAGGAAGTAGAGCACTATGAGTAGATCATTGGTAGCAAGAATGTAAGTTGTATTAGTTACAAAGGATGTCAAAGGATTCTCAAGAGCAAATTGAGAGAGTAAAAATTGAAATAGCTTGTGTTTCTGAGGATGTTTGTAAGTTTAAGGTGGTCATAAGTCTGTAGCAGTGGATGTCGTTCTCCGAATATATCTTTATTAGATTTTGTGAGAAGCGAGAACTGAGCCATGATCCGATGTCGGTCGTAGATCACATGCAACTCCCCAAGCAACAGATAATCAAAGATCAAAATAGTTGAAAGAAGATAATTCTGATATGAGAGAAAAATAGAGATAGAGAAGAGAATTTGGAGAAGACTCTCATCGAGCTATCACTGAACTAGTGAAGGTGAGAGTATAATGCTTATTATATAGATAAAATCATATACATCCAAGGGGTTCATTAACTCCTATTCCCCATAAAAAGTGGGAGGTTTTACCTTCTTAGTAAATGCCAAAACATGTGGCATAACCTCCTTACATGAAGACATGAAAGGAGTTAAGAAAGTTGGCACATAAGGCCAAAAGAGGGTGATAAACCCAGCTACCCCATAACCCACTTAGGAGATGACAAGATAGTGGTTATGAGAGGTGGCACACCAAGCCAAAAGAGGGTGTGTAACTCAACTATCCATGTGAGGTGGAGAGTTACACATGTACTTGAAGTATTTCGCCACATGTACTCATATAAACCACTCCTAATAACCTAAGCAAGATTAAATAATATATGTGTATGAAAAATAAATACTCCCTAACATAAGGAAAATAAAAAACCTACGCTAACACCCCACCTTAAGTGTAGCCATGTTAGGTACCCATGTACATAGATATCCCCCCCAAAAGAAGAAGACCCCCCCATAAGAGGAATATGCCCCCCTTAAATAGAGAGAGAAAGAATGAAGGACTAAGAAGCCCCTCCTAAAGTAGACACCTGTCGCATCCCAAGAAAATATCACAAATGAAGGAACTTTGTTTCGACGAAGGGTTTGGTGAAGATGTCTGCAATTTGCTTTGATGTAGCACAATACTTAAGAGAAATGATGCCTTCCTGAATCAAATTCTGAATGTAGTGCATATGTATCTCAATGTGTTTCATCCTCTGGTGATGAACTAGATTTCTTGAGATTTGTATAGCACCCTGATTATCACAAAAGATGATAGTAGGCTTCCTGACTAGAATACCAAACTCAGTGAGAATATTCTGAAGCCAAATAACCTTAGTGGTGGCATTAATTTCCCCTCGATACTAAGCCTTTGTTGATGAAAGAGTAATTGCAGACTGCTTCTTGCTCGACCAACAAACTGGACCCAAACCAATTAAGAAGCAATACCTTGAAGTGGAATTGAGATCCTAAGAATCACCTGCCCAATTTGAATCTGTATATCCCACTAAGTCAATCTCCATGCTTGCTGCATACTGAATTCCATAATTGTGAGTACCCTAAATGTAGTGGAGAATCTGCTTAGCTGCTTTCCAATGCAACTCATGTGGCTCCTACATGAATCTAGAGACCATTCCCACATCATATGAAATATCAGGTCTCGTATGAGTCAAGTAGATGAGGCTCTCAACAAGCTGTTGGTATAAAGTTCCATCAACCAAGGGTGAAGAGCACTTAGCCTCAAGTTTGACCCTTGAGAAAAATGGAGTAGGCATAGGCTTACAATTAGCCATGCAAAATTTGGAGAGCATATCAAATGCATATTTTGGTTGTCCAAGGAAGATACTTGAAGATGACTAAGTGATCTCAATCCTCAAGAAGTAATGCAAAAGACCCAAGACTGACATCAAAAATCTATCTTGTAGAGCAATTTTTACTACCTTGATGGTGGATGAGTGACTCCCTGTGATCAACGAGTAATCAACATAGAGAACTAGAAATGTGAGAGTATCATCTTGTTGTAGAATGTATATGTTAGGATCAGAATGACACTGAGTGAAACCAACTATCAGAATGAAGGAGTCCATCTTGGCATATCGAGCTTGAGGAGACTATTTAAGGCCATAGAGAGACTTTCAAAGTTGACACACAAGTGAAGTGTCTTGAATAAACCCTTGTGGCTGCTCCATGTAGGTTTTCTCCTGAAGGTCACCATGAAGAAATGCACTCTTCACATCCATCTGATGAACTTCCCAAGGATGAGCTACAACTATAGAAAGGACAAGTCGGATGGAATTCATCTTAGCAATTGGAGAAAAAGTCTCAGAGTAATCAACCCCTGGAACTTGGGAAAAACCATTTGCTACCAAGCGAGCCTTATACTTATGAACCAACCCATTTGCTACAGATTTTGTTTGATAGATCCACTTGCATCAAACAAGTTTTCTTCCCTTAGGAAGAGGAACTAAATCCCATGTGTGATTCCTTTCCAAGGAATTAAACTCTTCTTGCATTGCATCATCCCACTCAGGGACACTTGAAGATTCTTGAAAAGACCATGGATTAGAAGCTAAAGCAATGAAGGGATGTGGAGCCTGCTGAAATTGTGACCTTGTTCTTCTAATATCTGATGGATGACCAAGTCAATCTCCTGTTGACTCAAATGTTTGTCAAGACCAAAGAGGCACTGAGTGTGGAGAGTCTAGGGGAGAATCATCAACCTCTGAATGATGACTATGAGAAGAATGTGAATCCTCATCATCACCGTCGCCATTTGAAGTGGAGGAAGAAGACTCCTCATTAGGATTAGGAGGATTAAGATCCTCAGAAGAACTTTCATCATGATGCAATGTCTCCAATGTGATAGTGGATGGAGAAATGGTATGAGAAGAACTAGAAGAACTCTCCTCAAAATGAACACTCCTCTTAATGAACAACTCATGTGTAGAGGGATGGAGAAGTCTATACCCTTTGATATCATCTGGATACCTAAGAAATATTCAAGGCTTTCTTTGCGGATCCATAGCCTTGCATTTCTTTGTTGGAATGTGGGCCCATACAAGAGAACCAAACACTCTGAAGTGCTTAATTGTAGGTGTAGACACCCAAAATTGTCATGTCTAATTAAATAAATATTTTATTTATTTAATTATCTAAGCCTAATTCTTCTATTAATTAAATAAATTTTTATTTATTTAATTAATTCATTTATCCTCTTCTAGCCTTATTTCTTATTTAAATAAATTTATTTATTTATTTAAATTATCCCTTTCCTAAATTAAATAAATATTTTTATTTATTTAATTGTCCTATTTCTTCTATTAATTAAATAAATCTTTATTTAATTAATTCATTATCTTTTTCTACACATGACACATGTCATTCATCTCTTAATTCCTACACTACCTACCTCTTTCATTTATTTTGGTATTTCTTTTACCTACCCTCTAATCCTAGCCGACCTCTCTTTTTACACCTCTCAATCTTAACCCTCCATTTCATATTGTGTCTTCTATTTAAGGAGATGCTTCCTTCATTTTCAAACCCTAATCACTCATGCTAATGATCTTTCATGCAACTTGCTACACTACGATCCTACTTGCAACCACATTCTGTTCTTTATTGAGCTCTTGTGCATACAAAAATTTGAGAGCAAATATACATCAAGCAAGATCAATGGAGATAGGAAGAATGGAGATCAAAACCCTATTGGACATGTGATGGTATAATCTTTGTGATTTTGAGTTATTTGCATTGTCTTAGGTAATCTTCATATGTTATGGTGGATCTTTGTTCATTGTTAGGCTAGGGTTTTGTGGTTGGATTCATTTAGCCTTTCAATATTGTTGTTATTGTTATCCATTTTCACCATATACATTTTGGCACGCCCGGTGGGACTCTTGTCCCTTTGCATTTAACATTTTTGTTGCAGATTTTGCATTTTTGAAGTTGCAGATCGGACATTTTTCGACGGCATTTTAGGTATTTCCGCATCTGCGAGCGTTCGGATCGCGTCTCTGAGTTTCAGAAGCATCTGCGAGATCGGGAATCGCGTCTGTGTTTTTGTCAAAATTTATTTTGCAGGTTTCTAGAAGCTGCGTCTGTGTTTTCTAACCGCGTCTGAGAAGTCTCTACCCGCGTCTGTGTTCGGGAAAGCATCTGTGTACTCTGAGCGCGTCTGTGCATCACAGAACCGCGTCTGTGTCATACAGACGCGTCTGTGTCTGGTATAATTGCATCTGTGTTTTCTGTTTTAAAAATTTTCAATTTTTCTTTGATTCGGGTTTTCAGATTTCGTACTTAGGGTTTCAGATCTGGTTTATTTTTGGACTAACCCTTGCAGATCTAGCTAACCAAGTTTGTGCAGCTTGCTTTGGAGGCAAAAACGTTTTTTTGTTGAAGGCCCCTTTTCACAAAGTCTTTTGGGTTTTTCTAAAATTTACCTAATTTGTGTGCTTGCAGGAAGGGGTTATCATTTGAAACAACCCAAAC
The DNA here is from genome assembly GCF_030272615.1 of Cryptomeria japonica. Lineage (NCBI taxonomy): Eukaryota > Viridiplantae > Streptophyta > Pinopsida > Cupressales > Cupressaceae > Cryptomeria > Cryptomeria japonica. Next base: position 136,446,677 of record NC_081415.1, on the reverse strand, counting down.
TACTAACAATTTTGTTGCAGGGCCTTAGCTAGGGTTTTGTAATTTTGTTGTGTGCCTTGTTTTCATAGATTAGCAAACACTTCCATTGGTGCACTAAAATTGAATCATTGTCTTTTGTGTCTTGAGCAATAGGCTCTTTTTGTTTAATCTTTAGAGGGTCTGTCTTCTCATGTGGTCATTAGGACTACTAGTGAGAAGAGAATGACCCAAGTGGTAGCAAAAGAAAAGCCATCTTCTTCCAAGCCACTATAATCAAATGTATTCATGGTGAAAACTATGAATAACGTGTGCTGATTAGTTCATACCGACACTATGTCTCCCCATAAACCCGTTTGATCAAATTTATTTGATCATTTGTAGGGCGTAACCCCTACCGGCTGGGAGCCTTCTGTATTTACAGAGCTGAAAGTGCCGCATGTATGGCCACACGAGCAGATGCCCTTACTAGCACCTTTTTGTTTTAGAAGCCCAAATCCTTCTAGTTGTTGAGGCAGGAGGTCGGACCTCTGGTAGCGGCCCACACACATACGGTTCTTAGTAGAGATACAAAGTTCGCCATGGGGAGTTTTCATGGGGACTGATGCTTGGCTGACCCGAGAAGTGAGTGCCGAGGGTGGAGCCAGTGAGGTCAAGCATCTAAGTATCCGCTCTGAATAGCATAGCCTCGGGGGTAAAACCCTATGTGGGATCAACAACTATTGTCTTGGCCAACCATAAGATTTGTGCTTGTCTTATGCTAAACACTCAAACATTCAAGACCAAACAACAAAACATTGTGTCTTTTGTGTCTTCAAGTGTATGCAAAACATTTTACATCACACAACACACTTTTGGAGTCTAAACAGCTTGTAAACATTGAGTCCTCATCAACATTGTGTCATCTTGTCACGAAAAAACAGTCAAACAGTCGGATTTGGTCACAACAAGACAACTTCACAGATTGGAAAAAATTGCATGAAGTTTACAAAAACGCGTCTGTGTCTGTTTTTACCACGTTTGGGTCATCTAAGCGCGTCTGTGAAGGGCAGAATAGCGTCTGTGTTTTTATCAGCGTCTGTGTTTAACAGAGAAGCGTCTATGTCTGGGAATCGCGTCTGTGAAGTATACAGAGGCGTCTGTGTCGGGAATTGAAAAATTTTGACAGTTCAGCAAACAAAAGAAATCAATTTCGGCATACTTGAGCTTCCTAGGTTGTCTCTTCAGGTTTCATCTAGCATTCAACCTGTTCTAAGGTCTCATACAGTCCATCATTGCTTCACATCTCATTTTACACTCATACTTGTCTAAACTTGGGTCAAAAAGGTCACTTGCTTGTCCTCACTATACTCTTTCAATACACTACATACAACTACACTTTGCTAAGTGGTCCCTCATCAAGGTTTCTTACCTTTGGGTCTCATTTGGTCTTACTTAGAGTTAAGGTCAGCTTACCTCATCAAGAGAAATAATCATCTCTTTGGAAGTCACACCTACTCTACTACTTACATACTTGGTCTTACACTTTGGACATTGCAAGTACACCTCAAGATTCATTTACACTCCATACAACTCTTGGTCTTCCATACTCTTTTCATATTTTTCATCTAGTCTCTCACATCTTGGTCAAACACCTAGTTCATGGTTGAAACCCGTCTTCAAAGATCTAGGAGAATAGCTAAAGAAGCTCAAGAATCCGCAAACATGAGTTCTTATGAGTATGACAATGATTTATTTTATAATCCTGAGCACACTACATTACCAGACATGGATGTTTATAGAAACAATCCAAATGTGGAAAACACAAACACTACAAACAACAATGCTACACACAATGACAATGTGGACAACCTTTCAATACTATCAGCAGACATAGAAGAATCCATAATGAATCCTCATTTCAATAGATTGGTTGAAGAAATAATGAGGAGAGATCGACAATACTTCTTACACATGATGGCACAAAGTGGAGCTAAAATACCTCATGACTTTGACATGTCTCAACTTATGGAAAGTCGACCCTCACAACAAACTCAATCCAACATGGATCAAAGGAGACCAAATAGTGGAGGAAATAGAGGACCGAATATGATGCCTGAGTCACCATCAGTTTTGCTTCAAAAACCAGAAATTCCACATACACAAGCTCAAACATATGATACTTACCTTCGAAGACCATCATGGAAGCCTTATGCAGACAGATATGCTCAATCACATGCTCAAGGTATGGATCAATCAAAACAAGTAGATACTCAAAGGCATCCTCAAAATTTTGACACAAGGAGACCTCATGTCAAAATTGGGGGCAACACAATGGAAAATGAAATGCCTATTGAATATGGTATATATGCACAAAATAGATATGGGGTCCCTCAACATGAAGTTATGCCAAGTGCTCCATATATGCTGCATCAATATAGACCTCCATATGGACATGTCTACGATCAGTATCATCCATACATGCAACAAGCTCCTCCTCAAATGGGTGTTTCAAACACGGGGTATGCTACAAGAAATCAATCTCCTCCCAAGAATAATTTGGAGCAACAAATAAGAGATTTACAAAAGAAAATGGAGGACATGAGTACATCAAAACCAACATACACTATGAGAGATATATGTCCTTATCCCTTTGATAAGAGCATTCCAATGCCTCCATTTCCTGCACACTTTGTGACACCAAAATTTGACAAGTATAGAGGGAAAGGAGACCCCAAGGCACACATAAGACAATTTTTCACAGCCTGCATTGAGGTAGCGGCAGAAGAAACATACTTGATGAGGTTGTTTCCACAGAGCTTAGGCGATCAAGCTATGGAATGGTTTTCTCAATTACCTCCTGGTATTAAGTCATGGGGCGACTTGGCAGAGGCATTCATTCAACATTTCTCTTACAACATAGAAACAGATGTCTCAGTTACTACCTTGTGCAATACGAAACAAAAGGAAGGAGAATCTTTCGCAACATTTTTACAAAGATGGAGAAATCTAGCTAGCAGATGCTCTTGCGAAATCCCATAGAAACAAATGGTGGAAATGTTCACTCAAAACGTTAATAAGGACATTGGATATGATCTCAGGAAAGCTTGTTTGTCCACATTCAAGGATGTTATTGAAAAGGGCTTAGCCACAGAAAAGGTCTTAATTGAACAAGGAGTCATCAAGATATTCAAAGAAAATAAAGATGATTTTAAAGGAAAAGACAAGCCAAGATTCTGGAATAAGAACAAGAACACAGTTAATGATGGTGTTGTTGATGCCAATACAGTAAGACCCAAGTTCATCTTTTCTGGATCGAGTTCTACAAACAATCAAGTGAATACTCAAACAACTTCTAAACCACGAAGGAAGTACACTCCATTGGGAGAACCACTCGAATCCGTATTCAAAAAGCTTGTGGCAAACAAAGTGATCACAGTTCCAGATTTTCCTCCATATGAACCAAAGGTCAAACCAAATTGGTGGAATGATGATGAGTATTGTGAATTTCATAAGAGCAAGGGTCACAAAACAGGTAATTGCCATCGATTGAAAAACATTGTGCAAGATCTCATTGATAGAGGCGATATTGAGATTGAGGGACATTCATCTAATCAAGAACATGAGATGTTTAAGGAACCATTCCCAAAACATGACAAAGGAAAAGCCAAAGTCATGGATGATCAAGCCGATTACACTAGAGCACCTTATAATTATGATTCTACTATCAACCACATCTCAATGGACAATCATATATCTACTATTACTATCAAGAACAAAAATCCTGAGAATCCTCCTCAGCGACCTAAGATTGTCCTAAGAGGTGTTGGATCTTCGTCCGAATCTACCTCTGAATGTCATGTTACAACCCGTCGAGGTAAGATTACGTTGCCAGGTGCCTCTACTAAAAACACTGCTTCTTCATCTACCAAACCTGAGTATGACCTTGTAGAACAGTTAGGGAAGACACCCGCACTCATCTCCATCCTTGAGCTTCTACGTATATCCCCCGCTCATACGGCTATCCTTGACAAAATCTTGAGAGATACAGCTGTTCCTACTGATCTGAACGTGGACCAGTTTCAAGCCATGGTGGGATACCTATCCATTCCGCATTCCCTTACCTTCACAGAAGCCGATGACGCCTCCGTAAGTCAGCCTCATAATGCACCTTTACATGTTGAAGCCTTCATACATAAACATCGAATAAAGCGAGTCCTGATAGATGGAGGAGCAGGTCTAAACATTTGTACATTGAGCACCATTAAACAATTGGGATATTCTGACAAGGCTGTGAATTCTACAAATCAAATCACCATCAAGGCCTATGATGATGAAGAGCGCTCGTCCAAGGGCACAGTCACCTTACCGCTAAGAATAGGGCCAGTCACAAAGGACGTGGTTTGTCAAGTCCTAGATCTGGATCTCACATATAACATATTGCTAGGACGTCCTTGGATTCATGAAATGAGGGTAGTCCCATCAACATATCATCAATGCATTAAGTTTCCTCATAATGGAGTCGAGGTAACGGTCAACGGTGATCCAAATCCGTTCATATATTGCAATAACTTGAGATCACATACTGAAACTATCATTCCTAGTAATCGTGAGGCTACTCCTTCTTTGGCATACATTGATCCTGAGTCATTGAAACCTTCAACCTCAAGACAAGGTGAACTTAAAAGCAAATTTCAAGAAAAAGGCATGGGAGAATACACTTTGAATCAGACCATGTTTTTACGACAAGTCATGAGTTCTCCAAAAGAATATGGGAGGCCACATCCTAACAAGCAAATCTCCATCATGATACTCAAATGGGATCCTACTACCTTTCAAAGATGGGGTGAACTAGAAGAGGAAAATTTATATAAAATGCTCTATAAAGACATTGAAGAGGACACACATGATCAAATTAATGTACCCTGTGAGAACTATGGCAAAGGCTTCAAAATTCTACAAAGATTCGGGTATGATGGAAAAAGCCCTCTCGGGTTACGCAAAGAAGGCATCATGGAGCCCTTACAACCTGAATTGATTGTAAGAAGGGAACGTTCAAAGGGACTTGGTTTTCTGACTTCCAAGACCCATACTAAAAGGACAAAAGAGGCATCGCAAATCAAAGTTGCCGAAGTTCAACAAGAGGATTACTATTCCACAGACTCCAATGAATGGGAATGAGGTTCAGACAAATCCTCCAGTGACTATGAACTCACTGAGACATTCAGAGAGCCAGACGAACCCACAGAAGAGGAGGAATTTTACAAAAAGTTCAAAGTTGGTCTGGAAATAACTCATAGGGATTCCCCACAGTCTTCGTTTCAAGGTCTTAGGTCGAAATCGCATAGGATGAGGACACCTGTCCCGGAAGGCGCTACTAGTGATGACAATTTGGATTCGCTCATGATCGAAGCTGATGAGGAGAGTGCCATCGATGACCTCGACGATTGCCTCGATATACCCGAATATAACCACATCTTCACTCTTCGCCCTGCAAATTCCGAAAACATTAAAGACCTTCCCCTTGTTCACCCCCAACTCATCGACTGGGATTATGAAGGACCAGCACAATTTGATATATTTCAAAATGACGAAGCTATTATCGACTATCTTGGCATTCGAGATGATCTTCCCCCTGGGGACCACAAAGTAGGATACACCATAGAACTCAATAACATGGCATACTTTGGTGAGGGTGTCGGACCTTCCAGTCGCAAAAATGTGAAAATAAGAACAAAACAAGGATCTTATGGCGAAAACCACACTGTGGCGCTATCTGATCCCAAAAAAGTAAAAAGAAAGGACGTATCTGAGGGTGAAAACCTCTCTGAGGCACCCGAAGATGGAAGGCTCGACATTCTCCCAGCGTCATATGAGGAAAAATCATCCATGTTGGTAGAGGAGACTATCAAGACAAACATTGGTACAGAAGAAGTTCCACACAACATATTCTTGGCTCAATCATTGACAGAGTCCGAAAGGGCAAAATTCATAAGCTTCTTCAAGGAACGACAAATCAACTTTGCATGGTCATACGCTGATATGCCTGGACTAGATCCGGATTTGGTAATGCATCATTTGACAGTCAAACCGGGGGCAAAGCCAGTGAAACAGAAATTAAGGAAAATGCATCCCCAAGTGGCATTACTAGTCAAAGCAGAGCTGGAGAAATTATTGGATGTCAGATTCATACGCCCAATTGATTATCCCGAATGGATCTCCAATTTAGTACCTGTTAGTAAACCAGATCGCAGCATCCGAATATGTACAGACTTCAGAGACATCAACAAAGCTTGTCCAAAAGATGACTTCCCATTACCAAACATCGACTTGATCATTGATCTCACAGTAGGTCACGAAATGTTATCTTTAATGGACAGATTCTCTGGTTATAATCAAATCAAGATTGCACCTGAAGATCAACATAAAACATCATTTACTTGTCCGTGGGGAACTTTCTGTTGGAATGTCATGCCCTTTGGGCTGAAAAATGCAGGTGCTACATATCAAAGAGCAATGACCACTATCTTTCATGATCTCATGCACATAACCGTGGAAGATTATGTTGATGACCTCTTGGGAAAATCAATAGATAGAGATACACACTTGGACATACTTTCAGTCGTCTTTGATTGGCTGGAAAAATACAAAGTAAGGTTAAACCCTAAGAAATGTGTCTTTGGAGTAACCTCCGGGAAGCTCCTAGGATTCATTGTGTCTAAAAGAGGAATCGAAGCCGATCCAGCAAAAGTCAAGGCTATCTTGGACATGCCACCACCTAGGAATATCAGTCAACTTCGATCTTTACAAGGGAGACTCCAGTCCATACGAAGATTCATAGCACAACTTGCAGATAAGTGTAATCCTTTTCAGCACCTGCTACATAAAAACATCAAGTTCAAATGGGATGAAAACTGTCAACAGGCTTTTCAGACGCTCAAATATTATCTTTTGAATCCGCCAGTTTTGATGCCACCAATTCCAGATCAACCTTTGCTACTGTACATATCAGCTACTCCAACAGCACTGGGGGCACTCCTAGCACAACAAATAGCTGACGGCAAGGAAAAAGCAGTATATTATATCAGTCGCACATTGGTAGGATATGAGCTAAACTACACACCAATCAAGCGTGCATGTCTCGCTGTGGTCTTTGCTTCACAGAAATTATGACATTATATGCTCACTCACAAAACTAAGTTGATTGCAAGAATTGATCCACTAAAATATCTTCTCAACAAAGCTACACTTACTGGGCGGCTGGCCAAGTGGGTAATGATTCTGAGTGAATTCGACATCGAGTACGTGGATAGAAAAGCAATAAAAGGACAAGCAATTGCAGATCAATTAGCAGATGCTCCCATGATAGATGATGCTCCTCTAAATTCAGAATTTCCAAATGAATCAATTCTAACAATCTCACATGCAAAGCGATGGCAACTGTACTTTGACGGCTCATATACACAGCATGGGGTAGGAGTTGGTATTCTATTTATAACTCCTCAGGGCGTTCTATACCAAAATCATACCGGTTATCATTTCCTTGCACCAACAATATAGCAGAATATGAGGCATTAACAACTGGATTACGAATTGCAGTTCAGTGGAAGATCCAAGAACTTCGTGTTTTTGGGGATTCTCAACTGGTTATCCGTCAAGCAATAGATGATTACCAAACAAAGGATGAAAAAATAATGCCTTACAAACAATTGGTAGATGATTTGAAATAGCACTTCACAAGAGATAGATTTTGAGCAGATACCAAGAGAGCAGAATCGTGCTGCAGATGCTATGGCTACAATTGCTTCACTAATTGATCTACCGCAAAATGAGACCTGCTATGAGTTCCTGGTAGACAATCTGTTGATTCCCTCATATGAGATCACTCCTACTGAAATGATATGCGTTGTTGGTCCTGAATCCCAGTTATATGGTTCCATATTCACATACCTTCGCGACAATATCTTACCTCCCGATCTATCAAACAACCAACGCCGCACTTTTATTCGCCAATCTTCTCGATACGTCATTCTAGCTGATATCCTATACCGACGAGGTCTAGATGGCACTCTTCTTAGATGTTTAGACAGTGACGAAGCTCAGATTGCGTTACGTGAAGTGCATGAAGGGATATGTGGTCCGCATACTAGTGGTCCTACCTTGGCCAAGAAACTCATCAGGACTGGATACTACTGGCCCACTATGGAAAGAGATTCATATCAGTTTGTTAAGAAATGTAAGCAGTGTCAAATTCATGGAGACCTCATACATGCACCAGCACAAGAACTACAGCCACTTGCATCTCCTTGGCCCTTTTGTCAGTGGGGACTCGATCTCATAGGCAAGATTCACCCTCCTTCTTCCAATGGTCATAAATTCATTATCACAGCCATAGAGTATTTCACAAAGTGGATTGAAGCCGTGCCTCTCACACAAGTTACAGGGAAACAAATTGCTACCTTCATCCTGAACTACATCATTTGCCGATATGGTATTCCCACTTCCATTATCACTGATAACGGGCGTCCCTTCAAAAATCAGGATGTTCGTGAACTTTGTGAGCGTTTCCATATCTCTCATCGTTTCTCCACACCATATTACCCCCAAGGTAATGGCCAAGCCGAGGCGTCTAATAAAACAATTCTTAAAATCTTCAAAAAGACAGTCGACGACGCCGACCGTAATTGGCATATCCAACTCAATCCTGCACTTTGGGCCTATCGCACAAGTGTCCGCACACCTACAGGAGCTACACCCTACTCACTTGTCTACGGCGCTGAAGCCATCTTGCCTATTGAGGTCGAGTTACCTTCTTTACGGGTCTCTTTGAGAAACATAATCAACGATGAAGATTACAGGGTCTCTCGCTTACAAGAATTAGAACTGCTGGATGAACGAAGACACACTGCTTTTATCATCTCAAGGCTTATCAACATAGAATGAGTCGCAGCTACAATCACAAAGTCAAGCCTTGCACATTTGAGGTAGGTGACTTAGTCCTCAGAGAGAACCCCAAGAATCAGCAAGACAGAGATAAGAAGGGCAAGTTCGAACCAAACTGGCTTGGTCCTTACATCATCACAGCGGTATATGGATCTGGGGCATATCAGCTCTCAACTACAGAAGGTGAACCCTTGGAGGATCCTATCAACAACATGCATCTTCGCAGGTTCTACACATAGCTCATCAGAGCATCCTAATTCAAAAATACAAAAAAATCAAAAAATACAAAAATACAAAAAAAATTATAAAAACAAAAAAATCGTTACTTGGTGAAAACCTGGCAAACAGGTGCCTTGTGACACAAAAAAATTGAAAAATCGAAAAAAGTAAAGAGAAATAATTTCGTCCAATGGTGAAAACCACTTCGGTGGCGCCCTGGGCAAGTACCATGGTGAAAACTGGGTCACCAGCACCATGCGTAGAGACTTTGCTCCTCTCTCCTTCAGGATTCTCTTTCATCTTTCACTTTGCACACACTCACAACCTATTCACTCACAATAAACTTACCTATTCCCATCATGGCTTGTTATTGATCTACCTAAGATTGGTTAAGCCATCCATAACCCCCACTTTTCACTCCCTTTCCATCCATAATAAATCAGATCCTATCTGTGACTAAGGCAAATCCTACGTCTAGTGATGGGTGTGGAACTAAGAACATCACATGTTTTGAGGAGTACAGTTTCTTCCAGCTTTCTTCAGTCTATCCGCGCACAATCCGCAATAAAGCAACATTTGCATCGTAGATCCGCAATAAAGTTTCGTCTTCTCCGCAATAAAGTATCAGTTTCATGGATTCAGCCAGTTTCAGATGAGACACATCAGCAACAATGGGCTTCAACAAAATCAAATCTTTCAACAGACTCAGACAACATTATGGTTCGGTGTTAATCTATCCTTTTTGTGAAAGTGAACATTGTGACCACAATCAAAATTCGACTTATACAAGTGACAAGAGACACTAAACTTGAGGACTACAGTGGATGTTGGTGTCGAGTCTTGGTTTTCTTTTGATTTTATCTTTTGGTGACATGTCTTTTAGCTTTTCCAGGATGTCTTTGACTAGAAAGGCGAGGATGGGGTATCGTCACCTATTTGCATTTGTTGTCTATGGATTGTCTTTTAGTAATGCTATGACTTGTCCAAGGATATGAGGACACTGTGAGTCTAGTATGTACTAGGGCATTCCTTGTTTGTGACTGTCTTATCTCCATGCAAACGGGTACAATGACTTTCTGGGTCAAACATATGCCTCGATTGTCATAACCTATTTTGCCATAATAAATCTCAATGATGATAACGCACAAGAAGCTCTTTCACGTTCATATCTTCTATCTTTCATCCCCCTTTCTTGATTGACTTCCATCGTCCTTCTTGAGTCCGCGTAGCTTGCTATCACATGACTGAGTATAATGACACACCAAAAACATTTGCATTTCATGTAGTTTACACCTGCATTACCACATACAAGCATTTCACACATACATATAGATATCACAATTGCATCACATCCTGCACACAACACCTGTTAGCACAATTTGCATTTGCATTATCATATTCATCTGCATTACATACATTCACATTTGCATCATGCATACACATATAAAACATAAAAGAACAAAAATATATATTGCATTGCATCATATACATATTTGCATCCATATCATAAGCATCACATAAGAACATCTCATCACATAGGTACACATGCATATAGCTGCCGCAAAAATGAATCATCTCATATATATAATCAAAAGTGTCATGATACAATGATGTCAAAATCATATGGCTACAATCACCCGCAGGTGTCTACATCATCATACACAAATGGTACAATACTGATACATAGGGAGCCCTCTACGGCTATGATGAACTCCCTCCCTCAGAGCCGACTGGCCTCGATGGAGTCTGAGCCCTAGAAGGACCTGCCCCAAGATCATCTCTCCTGGCCCCCGTGTCCTCTGCAGCCACCCCTCGTGTCACCCTATCCGGACAGAGGAACCCACTGATAACTCCTGCCAACACTGTTGGTAGTGCTATTCTTGTCCATGTCATGGTAGCCCATGCCACATGTCCCAACCTCATGTCCAATGCCAGATCCTAGAACACTCATCTCAGTGCATCCTTGTCTCCATCTCAATCGTAGGGTACTAACTCCCCATCAATTGATATCTGCATAATCCTGTATACATCCTCCAGGGTGACTGTCATCTCCCCCATCGGCAGATGAAACATACAAGTCTCGGAGTGCCATCTCTCTGCCAGCGCAGTCAATAGTCCCATGTTCACCCGAAACTCAAGCACATACAGAATGTATCTCAATCCCATAGCCTCAATCGCGGCTCGGTCCTCAAGTGTCAACTCAGGTCGTAACCTCTGAGTCGATGGGAATCTCTCCCGTGACTCCAACATAGGCAAATACTCCTGCAGTCAAACAACTCAATCATGTCAGTTATAGTGGCATTCACTGTTTATCACAAAATGCTACTCGCTATCTAAATATGTATGGCTATCTACCCTAGTGACACTCACTGTTCATCACAAAGTGTTGCTATTTATCCTAGTAGTACTCCCTGTTCATCACAAAGTACTTTATCTTGGTACCCACTGTTCATCACAAAGTGTTGCTCACATTTGCACTCACTGTTCATCACAAAGTGCATTGATCTATCCTAGTCTTCCCTAGAGGACCTGCTTGAGTGTATCCTCTCAGCAGCTTATCCAATCGACAGCGTATGTTCATCACAGAACTGCCGATTTGACCTAGAAGATGCAAATTCATACTTTTCAAATGCCAATGCGCTTTCCTGACATAAATGTGCATTTATTACATTACCTAGTATGCATTAATGACAACAATAAATGCATCAAAGTACGAGGAGGTTTTGTGGTACTCACCGGCTCTCCTGCCTCCGCTGGCCTCTAGAATCGGCGAACACGGTCGAATCTGTGAACAAAAGCCATCGCTGCTGACTGCTGCTGCTCTTTTCTCGCTCTGCACTATGATCTCGTAGGGGTGTAGATGACAATGAGGATGTCTTTTGCCCGTGGTCTATCTTATAGCCTACCCTAGCCCTCGCCTTCATTTCCCGAGTCAGTCTTTCTTCATCCTGTGACTTTGTCACTTTATCCGGTCAATCCCTTCTAGCCTTTCTTTCTTATCGAGAGATTGTCTGCAATCTTTTCAGACATTTTCATCCAATCTCTTGAGGGGGCATATCATTCCCATCCCGGGGCAACTCTGTATTAGTTCATCTTATCTTCTTTGAAACAACGCGACAAGCCGCATTGTCTCAAAGAGGGGCAAAATGTAGACACCCAAAATTGTCATGTCTAATTAAATAAATATTTTATTTATTTAATTATCTAAGCCTAATTCTTCTATTAATTAAATAAATTTTTATTTATTTAATTAATTCATTTATCCTCTTCTAGCCTTATTTCTCATTTGAATAAATTTATTTATTTATTTAAATTATCCCTTTCCTAAATTAAATAAATATTTTTATTTATTTAATTGTTCTATTTCTTCTATTAATTAAATAAATCTTTATTTAATTAATTCATTATCTTTTTCTACACATGACACATGTCATTCATCTCTTAATTCCTACACTACCTACCTCTTTCATTTATTTTGGTATTTCTTTTACCTACCCTCTAATCCTAGCCGACCTCTCTTTTTACACCTCTCAATCTTAACCCTCCATTTCATATTGTGTCTTCTATTTAAGGAGATGCTTCCTTCATTGTCAAACCCTAATCACTCATGCTAATGATCTTTTATGCAACTTGCTACACTACGATCCTACTTGCAACCACATTCCGTTCTTTATTGAGCTCTTGTGCATACAAAAATCTGAGAGCAAATATACATCAAGCAAGATCAATGGAGATAGGAAGAATGGAGATCAAAACCCTATTGGACATGTGATGGTATAATCTTTGTGATTTTAAGTTATTTGCATTGTCTTAGGTAATCTTCATATGTTATGGTGGATCTTTGTTCATTGTTAGGCTAGGGTTTTGTGGTTGGATTCATTTAGCCTTTCAATATTGTTGTTATTGTTATCCATTTTCACCATATACAGTAGGTTTTCGACCAGTCCAAGCTTGAAAAGGAGTTACCCCCTTCACAAATTTGTGAGGAACTTGATTCTATATGTAACATGCATAGTTGATGGCCTCTGCCCAATACTAAGTTTCCAAAGACTTGGAGGGAATCATACAATTTTCCATCTCCTTTAAAGACATATTCTTGCATTCTGTGACAACATTCTGCTGAGGACTATATGGAACTATGTGCTGCATGTTGATACCTTCTGAAGCACAAAACTGTCCAAACTAATTATTAACATATTCACCCCCATTATCTATACGCAAAATCTTGATGAACTTCCCAGATTGTTTCTTTGCAAAAGCTTTGAAATCTAGAAAATTCTCAAATACCTCAGACTTTTTTTTGAGAAAGTAAACCCATGTATATCTGGAAAAGTCATCAATAAATGTCAAGACATATCTAGCCCTATTGAAAGATGGTTGTGGAAATGGTCCTTCCAAGTCATTATGTACCAACTCCAATAGCTATGTAGCTCTCCATGCTTTGCCTTTATCATACTTCTCCTCAGGATGCTTACCAAGAATGCATCCCTAGCAAACTCCATCAAAAAATCAAATAGAAGGCAACCCTGACACCATGTCCCATTGAATGAGTTGTTGCAAGTAATGGTAGTTTGAGTGAACAAACCGTTGATGCCACAAACAACTCACCTCATCTGCATGAGTGAGTAAAACTGTCAAAGGAGAGTCAGGAACAAAGTGAGAAAACTGATATAATCTAGAATAACGATATGCTTTTCCCACAACAATAGTAGACCCATTATGCATTTCACTGATTACCACTGTATCTAGTGTGAACTCAACTCACTTTCTAGAACTAGTGTGAAAGATTTGATAAACAGATGGGAGATTAGTTGATAAAGATGGAACACAAAGGACATCTTGAAATGTTCCTTCGCCCACATCAATAGACCCTCTCCCATGTACTTCAACAAGAGTGTCATCACCCATTAGTATGGTAGACATTGAACATGGCTCTAAAGAGGTAAAATATTCTTCTGAAGAAGCCATGTGGTGTGAAGCACTCGAATCAATCATCCAAGAATTGGGTTTTGAAGCAACAACAACTAGGGTCTTATCCTTTGCTTTCCCCTTACTCTTATCTATGTCCTTTGAAGATCCTTCTGATGAACTCTGTTTGACTGAATCAAGCACCTTGTTATTATTCTTTTCAAGAAGATTTGAAAGGTGATCAATTTGTTTCTTCAAATACTTATGTTCATTATGACCAGACCTTTTATAATAAGAACACTTGACCCGCTCCTTCTTAGGCTGTTCACCTTTTGATGAAGAGGTTTGATTATCTACTTTTGAAGTAGCAATTTTTTATATCTTTCTTCTTCTCTCCTTGGTTCTTTTGTTTATTATCTTGCTTACTAGATCCTTTCTGTTCTTTTGTACCTTGATTTATAGCTAAGGCATGTGACTTAGAGGGTTTTATAGTACCCATTTGAACCAATTTATCCTACTCCCTAGTGAGTTCTGCAACAAATTCATCTAGAGAAGACATTTTGAATGTGGTACCTAGGGCACATTTTATAACATAGAATGTAGGAACAAACACTGAATACTTAGGACCAAGCTTAGAAAGAATACTCAAGATTAGTTTCTAATCATCTTTCTTAGTTCCACACTGTTCTAATTGCAATCTTACAGACTTAATTTTATTGAAGAAGTCTTATATAGTATCAAAATTGGTTGGATTCAACCCTATGAGTTCATTCTCCAACTGATGGCCTCTTAGCTCATCCTTCTTATCAAAGAGGTTTTCCAAAGTGGTCCACACTTCATTTGGTGTAGTGACAGATTCAATGTGAAAAATAAGGTCAGGAGAGACTGACATACATAGAGTACCAAAAGTTTCATCACATTTATTAAATCATTTGATCTTTTCTATAGCATCTTGAGGTTCAGTTTCAAGTCCCATAGTAACACAATGATATCCATGTCTTTTCAGATATATTATCATCTTAGATTTCCATTCAAAATAATTATATGGTGTTAAAAGTGGAACTGTACATGCATCCATGATAGCAAAAAAGAAGATTGCAAAGAATCAGGAAAAGTGCAAGAAATAAGACACAAGGGACACCCCCACTTTCCAGTAGTCTCAGAAATCATCCACCCAAATATTAAAAGGTTGGCACTTTATAATTAGTGCATTTACAAGGCTTTTTATCAAATTACAATTCTTTTAAGGCTCTAATGGCCAAAAATAGAAATTTTCAATACGAATAATTTTGAGACAAGATCTGAAAAAATTAATCTTATAACCGCTCAATTCATCTTAATAACTTTCCAACAACAATTAGTTTTTGAAAAATAGAGTTGTGAAGGGAAATATATGACTTGTTCAAGGAAAAATAAGCAACTGATACAACCTACAATATCTAATGGAAAAAGGTAGAATTTTTCAATGAGACCTAGAATAATGCAGAGTTCTCATTTCCATCTTTCTGTCAAGTATTCATTTGCGAAAATACGACACTTGAGGCAAAAGTTATGCAATTTTTAAGAAAGGTTGCTGAAATTGCCTACTAGAAAAACAACCTAGGCCTTGTTCAAATTTGATTTCTAAAAAAAATATTAATTTTCTGGGAACTCCATCAGAAACTCAGAATTTTTTCAATGCTAGGAAGAAAACCTAGAAATAGTTTTTCCTAAAAATAAGCAGAAGTTGGAAATATAAAGCCGAAATGAAAACAACTCCAGTAAAAAGATTTCACTCTGATTTTTTTACTATGTCCCCCAAACTTTGATTTTAGTGAAGTAAAAGTCACTTTTGACTTTGTCAAGCCTTCTGGACACTCTGGAAATTCTTATTAAGCTTCCAATATTACCAAAAAGTTGTAATCACCCAGATCTTACAAGAACACATACATATAAAATTGGATTTAACTAGAAGCTATTTTCCTTTAAACTATTCTGATTCTCCAGGTCACACGAGAATGCAAGAGAAGAGAATAATTGGTTTTTAAGGAAAATATTAGACAACAAGGCTCTGATACCATGTTAGCTTCTGCGAGAAGCAAGAACCAAGCTAGGATCTGATGTTGGTCGTAGATCACATGTAACTCCCCAAGCAACAGATGATTGAAGATAAAAATAGTTGAAATAAGATAATTTTGATATGAGAGAAAAATAGAGACAAAGAAGAGAATTTAGAGAAGGCTCTCCCCGTTCTATCATTGAACTAGTGAAGGTGAGAGTATAATGCTTATTATATAGAAAAATAAAAGCATATACATCCAAGGGGTGCATTAAATCCTATTCCCCATAAAAAGTGGGAGGTTTTACCTTCTTGGTAAATGCCAAAACATGTGGCATAACCTCCTTACATGAAGACATGGAAGGAGTTGAGAAAGTTGAAACACAAGGCCAAAAGAGGGTGAGAAACCCAATTACCCCATAACCCACTTAGGAAATGACAAGATAGTGGTTATGAGAGGTGGCACAACAAGTCAAAAGAGGGTGTGTAACTCAACTACCCATGTGAGGTGGAGAGTTACACATGTAAGTGAAGTATTTTATCACGTGTCCTCATATAAACCACTCCTAATAACCTAAGAAATATTAAATAATATATGTGTAAGAAAAATAAATACTCCCTAACATAAGGAAAATAAAAAACCTACACTAATAGTCTTATGATGGATTTTCTAGTGATTCTGAGGTTGATGCAGTATAGTTGATAGAGCAAAGATAATTGATGCTATTGAACATTTTTTTTGGAAGCTAGTGGCTCAGATAAGGCATTATGTGAGTTCTTAGAGGAGAACCAACATGAATCACTGAGGTAAAAGATCTTATTAGGTTGCATGTTTATCAATTGAGGATATAGAGAAGCTAGTTTTGGTGATTGGAAGAAATTCTTTCTGGATGTTTTCTGGTGTAAGTAAAGGTATAGCCCATGCTATTGGTTAATCTGTTCTGATATCAGAGTGATAGAGACCTATTGTTGGATATTGTTGATTTGTATGTATGTTCAATTGGGGAGAGATTATCTGGTTTTGGGAGAGATGCTTGATCTGTTCTTTGGCATTGATGTCAAAGGGGGAGAGAGGCATGTGAAAACTGCTATATCCCTGTGATGATCTTAGGGGGAGTTTGTTGGTATTAATTCATTGTTGATTAGTCTCTTTACATTGACTGTTTTTCACATTCATATGTTGCCATGAATACGAAAGGGGGAGATTGTTGGATATTATTGAGAACAATGTTTTGTCATTGATGTCAACATATTTTTGTGTTTCAGTACTGCAGAGAAATGCTTCGGTGATCCAGTTATTGCAAATAGTTGTTTTCAATTTTTGGTTAAGTAAGTATCTCTAGTTTATTTAGTGTTGATTTCATCTAATGTTTTGGTTGAGTTGTGGATTTCAGTATGGAGACTGGTTTTGTGTGTTCAACGTTGTAGTGTTCTGGTGTTTGATCTGGTATGCTCCAAAATGATTATATCGTGTGTTGCGGATTTGGAAAAATGTTTAAGATGTTTGTGTGTATCTTTAGTTCAGGTGGTTTGTGATTTCGTGCTCTGAAAGCTATCTTTCTTATCCATATTGCTGCTGTAAAATGTTCTTGAGTATTAGCATGTTGATCAATGAAGATTTGATAAGTGGTGTTGGTGCAGTTGTTATTGACGATTCTAACATGCTTGTTGGTGTTTCCTAATTGTTTCCTATTTGTTTTTATGGTCCACATTGGTTGTTGTACGAGTTGTTGGTGATTTTCATGATCCAGTGATGTTTTTCATGTTATACGGTACTCTTGGTGGTGTAGCATGTTGTGGTGGATCTTGGCATGATTTTCGGTGGTGTTGCATGTTTGATCATTTGGTTTAGGTCCATGTTATGTCATTTATATCATTATATTGGTCTGGTGGTTGATCTTTGTATCATGTGATGCACTTTTGTAATTGTGGGTTGAGGGTTTAACCAACCTTGT
>NC_081415.1:131781159-131786159 GCF_030272615.1 Cryptomeria japonica | reverse complement strand
TTACATTTCAGTCTTTCATTTATATTTACTTGCAAGCACTTTCTTTCATCATTTGGTTAATTCCAAAACTGGGGTTTGACCTGAAGGAAAACCCCCAATCCCAACCCCTTTTCCTCTCTTTTCTATGTGTAGGTTGTAGGTGTGCAGTTGTTCTTTCATATTTGGACTCCATTTGCAGAGGTGGAAAAACCCTTTTTGTTTCACAGATTTTTCGGAGGACCATGTGCATTTTCAACACGGTCCTGATGACTTTTCCTCAAATTCACAGGGCAGCTTCGTCTCAACATATTATAGCCAGATCCAGGTGCACAACTTCATCCCATACTTCTATTTCAAGTTAAAATCAGTTCTTTTCTACTTTTACACTTTGTCTCAAAACACATAATTCAATCATTTTCTATTCTAAAAGAGGGGTTATCTTGTCATTTCCTTATCAATTCATTTGGTATTCAATCTCTTTCCTAAGAGATTAGATCTAGAGAATCCCCCCCCACTTTCTTTTAAATGTCATGTGGGGATAAGGTGATTGAAGGGAAATCTACAATTAAACTTTCATCTCTCCTTGGAGGAAAGAAAAGCTTTCCTCTTGATCTCTCCATCATTCACCCCTTTTTTCCACCATTACATTTTTGGTGAACCCGATGTTTTCCATGCTTTCCTTTGAAAATAATTGCATATTTTTCATTTACAAGTTTAATTTTTTTGCAAACTTAGTGGTTAATTTATTCAAAACCCTAGTTTTTGAAAATTGAAATTAAACTTGTGTTTTGTAAAAATTGCTTGCTATTGTCTTAGATTTGAAAATTTCTTTGTTTGGCAAAGTCAATTTCTTCATTGTCTTGTTCAATTTGCAAATCAAATTCATAAAATTAAGTGGTTAATTGTCAAAACCCTAATTTTCCAAAATCATCTTGAAATTGTGCAAAAAATTAAATTTCCATTTAATTTTTAGATTTGTGACTGTTTTCAGACTTATCCTCTTTCCTAAAATTCAAAATTTCAATTTCCCTCCTTTTCAAAATTCAAAAATTTCAAAAATTAAGTGGTTAGGTTCTAAAACCCTAATTTTCAAATTTAATTGGATTTTGTGTAAATTTCAATCAATTTCAATTTTCTAAACATTTTTCAAGGTTTCCATATCCATTAGGTTTGACCCTTTTCAAATTTGTAATTCAATTCCTCGTTTTTTCTCAAAACCCTAATAGGGTCCTATTTTCACATTCAAACCTTAATTTCACTTATCTAGAGGTCGTAAAATCTATCAATTTTTTGGGGTTTGCTTTACAATCATCATAACTTTCATCCTTGAAAATTTTTTGGAAAAGTTTGGAGGACTGTGTGCACTTTCAACACGGTCCTCAACTTTTTTCCTGAAATTTTAGGAGACTATTATGACTGTATTTAATAGCTTAAATCTAGAAAATTGGCTGATTTTGTCAATTTTTGATCCCTCTAAAATCAATAATATCTTCAAAATTCAACATTTCAAATTTCAAGAATGTTTTTAAAATTAAGTGGTTAATTATTATCCGCCCTGATTTTAAAAATTATGATTTTGTCAATTTTAAGGTTAAGTGGTATCCCATTGACCCTAATTCCAATTTCATTTTACTCATCATAAAATTATTTCTAGAAACTGCGTCATTTTTTTCTCCTTTCAACAAAGTTCAAATTGTATAATCATAAATTCCTTGAATTTTGTATTATTCAATTTTGCAAGCTTTGTTCCTATAATTCCAAATTCAAATTCCAAAATCAAAATTTTCCTCTAGTGCATGAGTTTTACCACTATTAGTCCTACCTCTACTATCCCCATTAGACGAAGCATTACAATTAAGGCTTCCCAAGGTTTAATTACCGAGGAGATGGAGCATAATTTGGGTGACTTCTTTAAGAGGATCATGTTAATTCTTCCCACCCTAATCATGTCCCAATCTATCCAATTGATGAATCCCATGATGAAGAAGAAGCTTTGTCTAGAGTTTCCATAGATCAACTTTCAAAATTGGACAATCAATTTGATAACTTTCAACAATGGACGTCCCAATAGTACCCTAATAATGAAACTCTTCCTTTAATTGAAGGCCTTAAATGTATGATTCAGAGTGATAAGAATGGAATTGATATATTGCGTGGTATTGCTCATATTGTTGATTCCAATGGCATGCCTATAAAGAGTTGTGTTGTAACCCTAGGTTATTCACAACCTTCAACACAAGTCAATCCTTCTATTCCTTTGACTACTCCTATGACTAGTGTTCCTACTTTTACCTCAAACATCATGGCTACTTCAACTCAAAATGTCATTCCTACAAAATTAGTCATGGGGGCAATCCATCCTATTTATTTAATCCTCCATCTTTACCTATGTCTTCAATAAGCATTCCTATTATACCTCAACCAATCAATGTGACACAAGGGGGCAATTCATTCAACAATTTTATCCCTCCTTTAAGGGTCCCATTTCCTACTCAATCATCACCTATGCCTACCTATCATAATGTCCCACCACCTTATTCTCATTTAATGCCTTCCTTCAATAATATCACACCACCTTCTCAATCAACCATGTCTAACATTAATTCTTCTACCGAAGCGACCATTAACAATCTTTCTCAAACTGTGTCTTCCTTACAACAACAAATTGCTTCCATGAGTCAATCCAAGTTTAGTATGCCCACATTTGATGTTGCGAGCCCACTTTCTCTTGATATTGTTAAAGCCATCCCACCTAAACACGTCGAGGTCCCTCAGTTGGAACTCTATAATGGAAAAGGTGATCCTCTAACACATGTCAAAAAATTTCAAACCTTGCTTATGATCAAAGATTTCTTGCAAAATTGTTTACAAGAACACTAAGTTTTAAGGCTCTATAGTGGTATTGCTCTTTGCCTTCTTATTCTATCACTTCTTTTCAACAATTAGCAAATGCTTTCATTCAATAATTTCAATTCACTTTGACTTATTTAATGCATTGTAAGAAAGGTGTTAAAGAAAAAGCGATCGATTTCATTGGTAGATATAAGCATTTGTGTGCTCAAATTTCTTTTCCTGTACTTGATAATG
The DNA here is from genome assembly GCF_030272615.1 of Cryptomeria japonica. Taxonomy (NCBI): domain Eukaryota; kingdom Viridiplantae; phylum Streptophyta; class Pinopsida; order Cupressales; family Cupressaceae; genus Cryptomeria; species Cryptomeria japonica. Next base: position 131,783,093 of record NC_081415.1, on the reverse strand, counting down.
ATATTCAAAGAATTTAAATTTATAATTTGAAAAAAAGATATTAGGGAAAAGCTTCTTTTGTCTGAGTTTACTTCCTTCCGTAGTTGTGCGCAAAACTCCACAATTATCATCTGGTCATGAGTCAAATGGAGCAATCTACTCCCGTGGCACCGAGTGATAAGGGGGAGAGTGTTCAACAACCATTTGTGAAGTTCAAACCAACAAAAGGCTTCATCAAGATCACCGATACAATCAACAACAACAATGTGAATGCTACAACAAGTGTGCCTCCTATTTCTAAATTTTTCAAAAGAGAAAGAAAATTTACTCCTTTGAATGAATCTTTACATAGTATTATGTATCAGTTGTTACAAAGAAATTTTATCAAACTTCCTCCTATAAAACTAGTTGATCCATCTAAACTAGCATCCCCTTATTTTGATAACAATTCCTTTTGTCAATTTCATCATCAACCTGGTCATGATACTGAGAAATGTTTTGCATTGAAAAGTAAGATTCAAGATTTGATTGATAATAATACTATATATGTGGTAGGTGTGAATGATAAGGGAAACAAATTAGTAGCCCCTCCTAATCAGCATCTTAAATTTTTTATTGATCCTTTGCCTTCTCATACCTCTAACATGACTGAGACTGAACATACCTCTTTCTCTCCTTTTGGTCTTACTACCACAACTCCAAATTTAGTGAATATGGTAGAGACATAAGAGACACCTAAGGATCCTTGTATTATATTTGACCCTAGTGAGACCATTAGGGAACCCGATGGCCATTTATACCTAGTTGTGAAGGTTAAGGACATACCTTGTCATGGTGCTCTTGTTGATCCCTCTTGTATGGTTAGTATCATCACTAAGGAGTATCTTTTCACTTTATGATTTCATAAACCAATTTATGATGACACTAATGTGGTTGTGAAGTTATTTGATGGATTCTCTTGTTTTACCATTGGTTCTATCACCCTTCCTATTGAAGTTCACACTAAATCTATGGATGCCAACTTTTTTATCATTCCTTCTTTCGAGAAATTCCATGTGAAGTTGGGCTACCCTTGGCTATCTTCCATGAAGGCTATTGCTTCTCCTATTCATAAGTGTTTAAAATTTCCCCACAATGGAGAAATCATAACCATTAACTATAACTTATTTCGACCATCCGAAAGAATCCTAGGTGTTCCTATTGATTTGTTTTGGCCTAAGCAATTTCAATCTCTTCCACAAAGGAGAGATGCTCTTTTCCAATATTATCAAAAGTAGAAGAAAGATATGATCTTATCCTTGAGTCAACCTAGATCACCAATAATTGACATTCCTATCATTCTTGAAGATGAAGTTCTTCCCCTAATGGATATAACTAATCTTCCTCCTAAGGAAGATCCTCAACCTATTCCTATGGATGTAACTATTCCTTCTCCTAATAAGAACAAAAATATTCCTCCTAGGGTTAGACCTATACCACCTCCTCATGATGGACCCGGTCTCCTTCCTACACCTGATATTTCTCCTTTATATGGCACAGTTCCACCTCCTTCCTCTTATAGAGAGAAGACGCTTGCCTCTCCTCTTGTCCAACCTAAAAGACCTCAACCTAAACCTTCAACTATCAAAGAGGAGACTGTTCCTCCTTCTTCTCAACCTTCCACTAAGACTCAATTAAATCGTTGTACGAGAGACCACCGACGAAGATGTCGTGCTCGAGCTCGTGAAGTTGTTCCTCAAAAAATTCAATCTCCTAAGACTATAATAGTTGATATGATTCCCTTTTCTCCTAAGAAAGATGTTGAAACTACATTTCCAAATAGTAAGTTGCAAAAAACATGTGATGGTTTTACTTATATTCATATGAGAGCTCCTCTTTCTATAAATCTTGATGAAGAAATAGGTGAAAATGTTATTCATGATGGCAATACAACTCTTCTGATAGTGACTATGGAT